>NC_091950.1:204475941-204587007 GCF_031021105.1 Erythrolamprus reginae
AGTAAGGGAGAAACTATGAGAGAACTCCCTCCCTCCTTCCCTCCCTCCCTCCCTAGGGCTTTTTCTGAAGCTTCCCAGAGTGCTGCATTCCTCTGAGAAATATCAGTCAAGAACACAAGTAGCACCCTCCACACCACTAGCAGCAAAGCGCAAAACAACCATCAAGTGCCATTTGGAAGAATGTCTCAAAGCCTAAAAATAATCTAGAATAAAAAAGATTCCTCTGCCCCAAGGGGGGAAAAGCTTCTAAGACATCAAATTTTGTAGAGCATTCATGTAGAACACAACTCTTGTATTACATCTCTGGAGTTGTTGGCAGCAGACTCACTTTGTCCGACTGAACAATCAGCACTGTTTCCATTATAATATGTTCAGTCAAACACTTGGCTCCAAGATTTGGAAACTGCAATGTTGGTGCATTCCCTTAGCCCTTGAGCCTCACTCTTGCACGGAGCTGTCTGGTGGGGGAAGAGCACCCACTAAAAGAGCCTTAGCACTGACTGGAGAACCCAGTCTGTCTTCCATAGTATGGAGTATGGAGCAGGATCCTAACAAAGGCAGAGGTGGGTTTCTCTCGGTTTGGACCGGTTCGCCCAAACCGGTAGCAACCTGTTGATGAAATCATGATGATGTCACATAACCGATTTGGTCAGTGCTGGTTTGTGGGCACCATCTTTTTTTTTTAAAAAAAGATTTTTTAAAAAAATTATTATTTTTGGGGAAGAAATTTTTATGGCTTTCCCCCCTTCTGAGCATGTACAGAAGCCAGGTTTCCATTATTGTGCATGTGTTGACATCTTGTTTTCAGCTTTTAAAAATTGTTTGGGGGGGGGCACTGCTCATGCAGTGCATGCAAAGTGCCCACATTCCCATGAGGCATGTCCACATGGTGTGGGAGAAAGGTTAGTTAGAACCCACCCCTGAACAAAGGCATTATCCAGCTGTGAATGTTTTGTGTTCTGGTTGTGTGTTTTATTCCTCTTTCTGAATATTTATCTTTCATTTCTGTTACAGTGTTAGAACTCTTGTTAATACTGTATGCCACCCAATGTTGTTCAGGAGACAAGCAGTTTTCAAAGTTTGGTAACAAACAAGACAACAATTGGTACTAGCAGTGACTGATCACCTGAATACTCCATGAACCTTTACAATCCCATTTTTAAACCAGTCAAATTGGCTCCCATTATCAAAACTGTTGGCAGCAAATGCACTGTTTGGGGGAAGGGGGATCCTTCTTGTGTCTCATGAATCTTCCAGAACTTACTTTTAGGGAATGACCTCAGCTTCAAACATTGTGAACGTAAAAGTTCTCTTTCATCACATTTTCTATATCATGCATGATTTTAAATAGAGTATCCCCCTCCCTTCTCTCTCCTTTTTTCAACATCTCTGCAGTTAGTCCTTGCTTACTGACCACTCTTTGAACGACCATTCAAACCCGTAATGTTGCTGAATGAGTATTATTTATGACTGTTCCTTAGTACAACTCTGGCTGTCGCATATACTTGCAGTCATGTGATCGAAATTAGAGTGCTGGGCAACTAACTCATACTTACGTTGCAGTGCTCCATGGTCACATGATTGCCATTTGTTCCTTCCTTACTGGCTTTCCTCAAATAAAACCAATGGGGAAGCAAACAAAGAAGATCACAAGTCGCTCAAGTAACTCTCCCCTCCAACCTCCCTACCCTCATGCAGTGCTGTGCCTCTTATTTCCTGGCCCCCACTCTCACCACGCAATGACACAGCACCCCTTTCCATAACTTGTATGTCACCTGTGCTTAGCCTCCTAGGACCTGTCTACTTTCAGTTTCATAGACAAATATACCAACAAATCAGAGAAACACCAATGGGATCACTACTCGACCACTATGATTCATAGCAGAGGCCATGATGCAATATCTAGAGACTGTAGCACTCATGAATACAACCCAAAGTATGGATCAGGTATGTAGATTACATCTTTGTCATAAGCAAAAGGGAACAACTAGAGAAGACACATGAAGCTATCAATAACATCTTCAAAGGAATTAAATTTACAAGGGAACAGGAAAATAACAACACACACTACCCTTTCTGGATATCTTCATCAGCAGAGGCAATGATGGGAAATTAGAAACATGAGTCTGTTGCAAAACCACCCACACTAAGTGTTCCGCTACAAAAGTAATAATCAAAGAGAAGCTATGTAAGAACAGTATTTAGAGGAGCACAAACACATTGCAGCAACCCTGAACATCTGGAAAATAAAACAGATCAACTCTACAACTTCTTCTAACAAAATGAATACCCACGCAATTTTGTCCAAAAAGTACCTGATCACTCAAATCACTATAGCACAAGCAACACAAGCTGTTAAAAGGATTTTGTGTTTATTTAGTGTGTATGGCTGTTAAAAGGCTAACACCGCCATATATGAAAAGCATCTCAGAAACAACCAACAGACTAATACTATCACTGTAGCACAAAAAACAAATGAACCCCTAACAAAGCATTTCAAGTAACACCAAAAGATCCAGCAGAAAAAACAGGAGTAATCTATAACGTAAGTTTAAGGACTGCAGTGGCCACAATGTTGGACAAAGACAGAACAGTAGCAGAACACATCCATGAATCCCACGTAGCAGTCAGAAGACATTATGAAAATTCCTTAATTTTGGAACATAGGCAGAGAGTTCATCACAATTTCAGCTGAGAAACTGTGAACATTTTAGAACAAATCTAAAAACACTACAGAATTCCTGGAAGAGCCTGGCACTCCAAAAAAGTCTGCCAGCAACAGGCACATAGATATAAGCAACATTTCCATAGCATTCAAGAGAGACAATAAAAAACTAAAAGACCATAACAGTTCCTTGCCAGCAATCAATATTCAGATAAGCAGAGATTAATACCAAACTTAATACCAGATCAACAATCAAGCAGTCTGTAATACCCCAATCAAGAAACTACTAACTCAGATAAACTATTAAAGAGTAAACAACAGTTTAATCAAGTGTCTTCTAGCTTCAGTGTGCAAAATCATTATATGAAAATAAATTTCTTTTTAATCTAGACAGAAGGGGTTTAGTTGACTTAACAGGGTCCCTTTAGGATCAAGCCAGGAGAATTACAGGTAGAGGACACTTACTTGGAAAAAGCATCTACTGAACCTGGTGACCCAATATATAATTTTTAGAATTTTTACATAAATAAAAAGCAAATGTAAAGAAAAATATGAAGAAATAAGAGAAATAAGGAAGAAAAAAAGTAAAACTGATCCGAAGGAAAGAAAAACAGGACATTAAAAATATGAAGGCTTTCTTATCAACAAACTTATCATCTCTCTTCCCTCTTGGTGTTACAAAAAATTCTTCCACAGCTTAGTTAATGTCTTTTCACTTCACTTTTTTCCATTTTTCACCACGAAATCCATATTTTATCTTATTGTTTAATCAAGTCATCTTTTTAAACAAGTTGCTCTGCTATGGAGGAAGGGTTTGATTGATTGCTTAATTAATTAATTAATTAATTCAAAAGTGTTTAATAAAACACTACTCCAGATTTAACTTTTCCCTTAGTTCATTATTTTTAGTTTACATAATTGAATCTCTCAGCAAGTTTTTTGCTTTTGAATCTTTTTAGATTCTTACAGTTATTTTCTTACTTTGTATTGTAAATTTGTAATCCTCCCCGTAGGCTGAAGGTACAGTTACCCAGATGGCTTTTGCTGTTCTACTATATTGAAGATCTTTTTCATTTTAATTTCTTTTTCATTTCATGGAAGTGCTTTAGAAAGGGGGTTGGGCAGCCCACTATTGTTTAAGCAGGCTGGTCCTGAGGCTGTGAGCATGCTGTATCATCCCCTCCCCTGCTATGAATTATTGACAGGTTCCCACCAAATCCTATAGTCTTCCTAGTGAGGGAGGAACTGCCCTCTGGAGCTCATGTAGGTGATCATATGGCTTTCCTCTTGACCAGAGAAAGACTATTAGTTCCAGCAAGGCACTCAGCTGTGGGTCTTTGCCTGAATTTTTGTATTCATCCCTGCATTTCAGATATTTGGCTATTGTGCCAAGTTTCCATCCAGAAGCCTACTTTAGGTAATTGGCCTTCTCATCAGTGGCCCTTCATTTATGAAATGCCCTCTTTGAAGATTTGCAGATGTCCCCATCAGTTACAATACTGACAAAAAGCTCTGGAAATCCAATTGTTTAAAGGGTTTGATGTGTTTTGTTGGTCAACTGTAATTTTATTGATATTTAAATTAAACTTGTTAAATTCTTTATGCTGGCTGCAGTTGACTATTGGGATAATTCTTAAAGTTTCATTTCAATACTGCAGATTTACTTTTATGCTTTATTTTGTTTGCTGAGAACAAATACTAATGTAATATTATGACAGAAACTTCCATTGTTCCACTGAAAGCACTAGATGGCACCAGTTCTTATATACTTCCAAACACAATTTCAGAAAGTCGTCATTAAACTACCAGTAATTTAATTATTACACAGCATGAAATTTTTTCCCTCCCAATGAGTCAATATCAGAAATCAAACATGAGTGCCCCCATAAGAACAATAACAGAAAACTGAGCCAAGAACATGATGATACTGAGTGACATCTTCACTTTCCTTGTGACAAATACTATTTTTTCAAGGCTTCTCCTAGAAAGTGAGATGCCCTGTTTAGCCTTAGAAATCCCATCAGAGTTTATTATTAAATAACATGTAAGTAAAGACTGAAAATAGGAATATGCACTTGGTGCAATGGAAAATGAAACAAACGTTTCCCATTACTTTATGGTAAACTTTACAACAGTTACAGAATGTAAATCCGCCTTACTAATTAGGGACCAATTGATAAAATGGACCCATGAATATCTGATGTGTATCAAGAAACGATGGCATTCAAGCCAAAAGCACCTTAAACATTGTCTCTGACATGAATGGGAACCATAGCATTACTCTTGGGACTAAGATCTCATGCTCACATTCCTATTACTGCAGTATGGATATCTCACTGTTTTTAAGGAACATTATCTTCACAATGCCTTCTTGGTGTCATTGCCAGCATGCTGTGAAAAGAGTCTTTCATGCTTCTGCTATTAAAGTGGTATTTTCCTTTTCTTCCAAACAGCTTCTGCTCCTTTTCTTCCTCCTCCACAGATCTTGCTTTATAGTCAATTTATAACATTTCAGATTATTATTATTATTATTATTATTATTATTATTATTATTATTTATTAGATTTGTATGCCGCCCCTCTCCGTAGACTCGGGGCGGCTCACAACAGCAATAAAACAATGTATAACAAATCAGATAATCTCTGATCACTGGATCTATGGTTATTTTGGGCAGGGGTGGGTTCTTACTTACCCTGCCATCAGTTCACTTCCTCCCAAGCTGCTTGTCTATGCACACATTGCACATTGCTTGGCCATGTTGCGCAGGTGTGCACATGATTCATACAGGCATGCACAAAGGTGAAGTGCTGAAAACTCAGCTTCTGCACATGTGCAGAAGCCCAAAAAACAAGATGGCAGCACCATAGATGCCATTACAGGTGGTTCAAGGGCGTGGCAATCAGCGATCGCTCCCGGTTTGACGAGCACAGAAAAATTCCCACTACTGGATCTATAGAACCAGTCCGAACCAGGTGCAACCTGGGTTGGCCTGCGTGAGAGGATGAATTGGCTTGCAGAGTATTTTATTTTGACATGGGGATCTACCAGAGCTGCCCAAACAAATGCCACTGCTGATAAACTGATGAACTGCAGTCAAAGCCTACATAAAACAAAATATAAAGCATCTGACAAGTTGGATAAGTAATATTGGAAGGAATGGAAGATGCAGTGAGAAGGAGCTTTGTTGATTTCTCTTCTAGTTTTAGTTCAACTCACAGGTTGCATTCTTGAGCTCCTGGAAGATTGACTGGACGATCAGTATGTATTTGTTTTACACAGGAATATGGGTCTCATTGGGCACCACCCTCCATATCCCTTTTGGCTTGGCTGTAAAAGAGAGTGGATACTTGACTTGCACACAATAGATTTAAAAAAACAACAACAACTAAGTGAGCAAGTCCTATGCAAAAAGCTCCAAAGCTAGAAATATCTTTTATTGACTGGTTGATGTGTCACAGAGGAAGACAGCAACTGGAGCACTGCACCCACCTATATTACTGAAAGTGAATGGCGTTTCATTTTCCTATGGGCTACCGTTGCTTTTCCTATTGGCAGGTGTGTCTATATAGTAGGAGACTGGAATTCAGGAAATCCATCAATTGCTGCCCTGAAAATGTCCCACATTAATCTGTAAGGGCAGCACCATGCTCTGGCCTTGTTGCCAAGGCACCACCACACTTTGTTGTGAGGACTATGCAAAATAAGTCAATGTACTGTACTTTTATATCAATTCTAAGACTAGAGGAGTGCACATTAACATGACCAAGAGGAAGTACAGTACTTACATGAGAGAAGTTAGCAGAAAGAATAGCTTATCTCTAAAACTAACATTATTTTAGATTTAATAGAACAGGACTTTGTGTATTCAATATTTCTCCCTCATTGGGGCTTAAAAATGCTTAACCTTGTTCTCTTCCATGTGAACTTTCTCAGGGACACTGGAGAAAAATGAAACCTAGTTTGTGTATGTATGTATATATTATGATTCTACATACCGTATATATTTATCAGGAGAGCAACTTTTCAATAAATTTCTGCTATGTCTATTCCAATCAGACAAGCATAAGGCACGGGTTGGCTTGACATCCAAGCAGACAAGGGTCAGCTATTTTTATGGAAGGTAGCAATCATGTCACTGTTAGGATGAATAAATGTATCCTTTCTATTTCTTATGTTGCTTTTGGTTTAGTTTTAAATGTAAACCTGTTGCCAAATACAAACTACACCCACGGGCGTGCACACACACATACACACACAAACATATATATATTCCAAACTTGCAAAGAACTGATGGTATAGATCTATCACAAGCTTTTTATCTTTTTGCAGCCAAGCCATACCCTTCTAGGATTCAAACCTGGGCTGCTTATGACTTGCTAGGCAGTAGTTTTTCCTCTAAGCCACAGGCTCTATTCCCTTGTATCAGCTGAGCTGGGGAAAGATTACATGTTTTTCTGTCAAGTCACCCAGCATACCCAAATATAGGAGGGAGCTCACTGCTCCCTTTTGCCTTTTCATATATATGTGTGTGTATGTGTGTACACACACACACACACACACATTTTTGCTGATAATGAAAAGGAAGGGAGACTACTATAGATCTATTCCTTTTCGCTATCAGCAAAAATATGTTACACTTATTGATTATAGTTGTCGGCTATAAAAAAGCTTATCTGCCTGTCAGCTATAAAAAAGCTTATTTTTGGCCTCTTCTTAAGAACCATTTTCTACTTAATAAGAACCTGAGCCCGGAAAAACTTCCCAGGAAATTTGAGAGCACGAAGGCCCAGCCAGTTGCCTGCCATTCCCCGCCACCTTTCTGTGGTGCTTAAGGAGGCTTTGCCAGTCCAAAGCGAATGAAGCATTTTCCTTTCTCTGGGTGCTTGGAGAGGGAATAAACCTCTGCCAGCACCCATAGAAAAGAAATGCTCCTTTCACTCTGGACAGCCCAGAGAATTTTCCTTTCTCTGGAGTCTGGGCGCTTAGAGAGGGAATAAACCACTTCATTGTGGTGACTCCCTCTTGCTGCCTCCCATACACCCGGCATGAGGGTGCCTCTCAGAGCATCAGGGCATGGAAAGGCAAAAGAGGGCGCTTTGCCCTAGCCATATCAACTCAGCTTCAGCCAAACCAAGGAGTCACCACAGTGAAGGAAAGGCGCCGGCTGCAAAGTGAGCGAGCAAGAAGAGAGGAGAGCCCTTCAGCATGGGAAGGAAGAGGAAGCAGGTAGCAGCAGCAGCACCAGCTGCCTTTCGGTCAAAGAAGCGGGAGGTTCCCCCATCTCACCTGCCTGGGTTTCTCTCTCTGGTGCAGTGTATGGGAGGCAGTCTTGTGCCGAGTGTATGGGAGGGGCATGCTCCTCTTTGCTGCCTCAGAGTCCTATTTTTTAAAGCCTTAAAGTTTTGGATTTTTTTTATTCCCCTCACCTCACCTTCTTCCTTTGGCAGCAACTGTCCTCCTCCTCTTCTTCCTCCTCCTCCTCCCACCCAAATTCCGAGCTTTTATTTCTTTCCTAATGGGTTTGCACGCATTATTTGCTTTTATTTTGATTCCTATGGAAAAAATTGTTTCTACTTACACACATTTCAACTTAATAACCTGGTTACGGGACAAATTAAATTCTTAAGTAGAGGCACCACTTTATATATATCAGATTTCTCAGTTATTCTAAAATTGTTTATTATTTATTAGAATTTTAGGGAGGGAAGGAGGAGAAGACCCAATAGCACAAGGGATAATTTGGTCATGGAAAAAGCTTTTTGCCAAGAGGCATCTCATGGTCCCAAATGGAACTCCAGGCTTTGTTCACTGCAGAAAGGATGCTATACAGTGTTGACTAGTTGATTCACTAGAGGAGAGGAGCCCCTCTCTTGTCAGCCTAGATTTCTTCTATCCTTTTTGGTCTTCAGGAGTAATCATGTAGAAATCTGAAGACCAGGATAGCTGATTATGATACTGTAATTTCTTTTGTCTCTCTGATTTGTTGGGGATGCATTAAAAATTATTTGAATATTGAATAGTCACATGTATTTATACTTGCTAGACGTTCATGAGACTGATACTGTTGGGATTGTTACTGATACTGTTGGGGCTGTTGTTTGATCAAAATCTTTATTCTTCACATTCCTAATTCCTTTGTTATATAGCCATAATAGTGAACTTCTGGCACGTGGAGCCATATCTGAGGGCACACAGGGCATTGCCCTATGTCAGCTCCAATATACATGTGCATGCTGGCTGATTTTTGGCCTTCCAGACAGTGGGGGGAGGCTGTTTTCACCCTCCCCAGGCTTCAGGAAAGCCTTGCACTATTTTTCACCCTTCCCAGCCCAGTGGGCCTACCGGAAGTTCATTTCTGAACTTCTGGTAGGCCCAGTTTTCACCATCCACAGGCTCCATAGGCTTCACCAAAGTCTGTGCGCATGCATAGGGGGCAGTGTGGAGGGTGGATGTGAACATATGCACAGGGAAAGAGCACTGAATTATGGGTTTGGATGCGCGTGTGTGCGTCCTTTTGGCACCCGAGCAAACAGAGGTTTTCTATCATTGTTACATAGTCTATGAATCATGTAATGAGAATTTTCAAGTGTTTGGGCAATGGCAGGAGTGAGTACCAATCATATTTCCAATAAGTATATGTAATAATTTTACATTGCCACTTACCATTGTTAAATGTGGCATCCCTTCTTCACTATGAAGGGATGACTTTATTTAAGTGTGCAAATGATGGTTATTTGACAAGAACTAAAATTGGTATTCCAAAGGTAGTTGTTGGATTTTTCACTGCAGTGATCTTTCTGTATCAATCTTATTGCCAAACCAATACCGTGAATTCTCAGTGAGGAAACGGATAACTGTAGAATAGGGCCCAGGATGCGGGTGGGGGTAAAATCCAATTAACCTCAGATGAACGTATTTCCATTGCTGCCTTATGTCATGGGTATCTCTCTAAATAAAAAGTGTTTCTTTCTCTCAGCTTGATCCGGAAGTGAGAAAGGGCTGAATGCTTGATAGAAAGACACTTTAATCTGACTGACTTTAGAGGAGCTGGTAGGTCAATTTGTAGTCTTGCAAGGAGGAACTATATTGCTTCTATTGGCCTCAACATAGCTACCCACATATATGTTCACAGTGATTCCAAAGTGAAGCTAAGTGTTATTACATAGGTTAGACATATTACCTAGGGAAATATTTACTTACTGGCTTCTTTTAGAATTTGAAAACCATAAACAGTTGTCATAGTTTGGACAGCAACTTCTAGAGGCAGATACCTTCCTAAACACAGACTGAGATTCCACAGTGAATGTAAAACCTTGGGGAAAACTAATGATATGAAAACTATTGTAAGCAATGTCTTATAAATTGGCTGATTGCCTATTTCATCATTTTTGCTCAGTACAGAGCCAGAAAAGAGCCAGTGGGCTTGAATCAAAGGGCATGATGACACATCTTCAGCTTTATACAACCAGCTGCCGAAGATGGCCTGAAAAATTAGGGATAAGGGACAGAATATTTCTAATAGAAGAGTGCCTTCCAACCTGGGTTCCTACAAATGTTTTTCTCTGCTACTCCTATCCAAACTCTGTTCTGGCTAGTCATTCGAACTGTTGCAGATTGAGAAAGGCTGGCTTAGAAGGCTATTTGCTCCAGTCTTTTTAAATGTTAGTGTGAGAGATGAGTTGCGCATAGCCACTGTATTGATTCTTTACGGTGCTCCCCCCTAAATCAGAAATGAGACTGGTATTGATTGTAAAGGCAAAGTGAATACCACTGGATACCATAGAGGATTGTTTCACTAAAATAATCTGATTTTCAAATTCACAGAGATGACACAAAATAGAATAATGATTCATTTCTTCTATTTCTTTTCCTTTAAACATCTGCAGAAAAGTTCTGCTTTTCCATATAGCAAAACACTAGAAGAGGCAGCATAGGCAGTAGCTGTCTCTATTTAAATTTTGTTTACAAATCTTGCATTAGTTTTGGGGGTCATGAAGAGACATATACATGCAGGCACCCAGGTTTTATTTAGGATAGAGGCAGACAACATGCAGCTCCTTGCAACCCCTAGCATCTCCTCTGTGTCTTATTACGGAAAACTGTTTTTAACATGTTGTGGCAAGGAACAAGATGAAAGGGGTTAATGTAACCCAAAGTTGGAAAAAAGATGATGACTGCATGTACAGTGCCAGAAACCTAACTTCTGCATGTGCTCAGATGAAAACAATCAATTTTTTAAAAAAAATTAAAAGATGGCGGTGCCCAAGGATCGGCACCGACCGATGCAGTTTAGTGACATTGTTGCAACGTCTCCAGCAGGTTGCTGCCGGTTTGGGTGAACTGTTCCAAATTGGGAGGAACCCACCCCTGGTATACATAAACTATAAATCTAAAAACTGTATATAAAATAAATAGCCAACAGTGTTTGTAAGAGCTGCAAAAAGTATCTTTAATTCAGAATGCTACATCTTCTAATATTTAAACCCATAAGCTCAAAGCAAGCTAAGTCATAAATATACCATTATTGGGCTGAGGGAAGGCAGTATGTGAAGTGTTTAAATCTATACTATTACTTTAATAAAACATACTAAAGTTCTAGAGATGGATTGTCTGAAAGATTTAAAGCAAAGCTTTAAGCAATACAATTTTGCAGTAGCAGAGGAAAAAATATTTGGCACCAGCCTTCCTTCCGCTAGGAAAGCAAGGGACTCTTGTCATTACCTAAGAGAATCTTATGTGAAAAAACCCTGAAGGAAATTATCTTGCATTATGGAAGCAGAAGCAAAAAGGTTGCCGCACTATCACTATCCTTCATAACTGCTAATTACAGATATTCACTTTGTGGATTGCATTAGAGTTCAGAGGAACAAAGATGCACACATTTTTTAAAAATACAAGGCCATCACTAGAATTTTAACAGTTTCTGCAGATAACTTTGGCTCCCACCTTCTAGTGTCAATTGATCCAGCTGCAGAACTTTAGTATTGATAGAACAAGTAGACATTTGAAAAGCCAAAGATTTTCCAGACAGATACAGAAACAACAATAATAACATCAATGAGCAATAATTGCCTGCAGCCTGTTTGTCTGTTATTATGGTATTAAAATTCTAATTCCATCAGGATATATGGACGGACAGAAGAATTCAATTATTGTATGTCCTTCCGTTTACCACCAAATTTTCCCAAGAATTCCAGATTTACAGACACAACTTCACAATTTTCTAGAAATTCAGCACATAGTAGCACCTTTAATTAGGTGGGAGTCTGAAAGCTATCAACTCCAAGGGAACTTTCTAAAAATGGGAACATTTCACATACTTATATACAGTCAGTAGACAAACAAAGCTAAATAATCTGAAGCATGACTAAGACACTGATCTCAGAAAAGAGAGTTACTTTTCTTAGCTTCTAAATAATCTTTTGGAGGAAAATAGATCTGTAGAAAAAGGACCCCCCTCCCCCCGGATCGAAATAGAGTTAGACTACTGGCACCCATTGTCCAAACGTTAATAAGATGTCTTTTAAACTGAATCTTAGGAAAAGCCAATAAAATCTGGAGGGCTTCCAGAACAGGTTGAATCATTTTTGGGTGTAGAGGGTGAAAGCAGTTTTGACTGCCAAAGTGCAAGAGAGAGGATATAAGCCAAGAAAATATAGTATACCAAGACAAATCAGGCAAAGAGGCAAACATACAAGGGGAAAAGCATCAGTGGGACACATTTGGAGAAGTACACTGATTAGATGGATGTTGGCTTAGATGTTAGATGGGTTGGAACATTTGTTCTAATGCCAAGGTGGAGGAAGAGGAGAGAATGCAGAAAGCTGTGGAATGTTAGAAACAACTAGAAAGCCCATGCTGCATTGGATCATTGTTTCAGAGATATTTCCTTACCCAAAGAGAGAAACAGAATGACCAAGGGCAGGCAAAACAGCAGTGGGAGCAAGACTTGCTGTTGGCTTCCTATTATGCTTTCCCATCCAGGAATCTGGTAGGGAGCATAGGAACCTCTCTTCCTTTCCCTTGCCAGGAGGCAAGTAAGTGGCTGCTGCTGGGTGGAGGAGGGAGCGAGGGATTGTGAAACTGACTGGGAAACTGTTATGGAACATTGAAAATGAAAATTACATAACTGCAGCAGCAGCCAAGCAGCAGCCCATAAGAGTAGCACAGAAGCAGTAATAACTTCCCCAAATTTCATTCCCATGGGAGTGATGGGTCCCAGATTTTGTATGCATTCTGTAAGTTAGCCCGTAAGTAACATTTTAGTTGAAAAACTGTTGCTCTATGGTACACCGTTTTCCCCAGTTAGAGGTCATGAGAACAATAGTTTTAATAGTATATAGATAAATGGAATACAATCTTCTCCATGTATTTTCTTGGTGGCCTGATTTTATTAGTTCAGTTGAAGTAATTTAATAGCTTGACATGTAGCTATATATACTATACTTTATAAAGTATGAAACAACTTTAGCTCAAAAGACAGGTTTATGCATCTTGTGCCAATTCAAAAGCAAGCAAGCACACTGTAGCTTAGCTATTTGAAATAGGCATATAGGAGGAGCATGGATTGAGGTGTTAGGATGATGAGGCTCAGGTGGCAAAGAGAGTTCAATTCAAGCAAGCTAGAAATCTTAAGGTGAAAATTCCTTTACAGTATTATTGAATAAACATATCAGGCTACCAAACTAATTATGATTGTGAACAGTCTACTATTTTATAATCAAATGTTGAGGGTGAGTTTGAGAAGTCAAAAGACTTTCAATCAAAAGACTAAAAGATTGTCTTAAGGCTTAATTAACATCACAATGCCAATGTTATGTATAGCAGAAATGTCTGTAAGGCATAAAAAGCAGGGTCATTACTGCAGAATGATAGCTTGATGGCTAATTCTTGGTACTTAGGTAGGGTTTAAAGAGTAGAGTAGAGTAGAGTAGAGTAGAGTAGAATAGAATAGAATAGAATAGAATAATAGAGTTGGAAGGAACTTTGGAGGTCTTCTAGTCCAACTCCCTGCTTAGGCAGGAAACCCTATAGCACGTCAGACAAATGGTTATCCAACATTGCTTAAAAACTTCCAGTGTTGGAGCATTCACAACTTCTGGAGGCAAGCTGTTCCACTGATTCATTGTTCTAACTGTCTGAAAATTTCTCTTTACTTCTAAATGGCTTCTCTCCTTGATTATTTTTTTACATCTGAAACTCTCCAAAGCTGCTGTCAATGGATGCCTGTGTTCTGTGTTTATGCCCCAAAGATGCAACTGGCTAGTGTTGACTCCATGATTCTACTCCAGGTGCTGTCTACACATGAATTGCATAACACTACTGCTGCTGTTGTTGAAGTACATGTATGTGTGGGGTGTATGTGTGTGGGTGTATGCATGCCTGTCTGTGTATGTATATGCATATATAGGTATGTACATTTGTAGGCTAGGATTAGCATTTCAATATTTGAATGATCAGGTCACTGAGAGAAGCTTCCCCCATCCCCACCATAATTTAATAATTACATCTGCCAAATGGAAATGCTTTCAACAGTCACACACAAAACTTCTGATGTCAGCTTGCCAGCTTCTTAATTGGATACACAAGGTTCCTGTTGCATACTGAAATAACCCACACTGGATAATCTTTTCTGATGATTACCATTTTCATTTTGGACCCCAAAGTGTCACCCACTGGCATAGAGGTTAAGTGTCTATTAAACATAAAGCTTGCAAATTCCAAGACCAACCAAAGCCAGGGAAACCACTGTCTTTTTCTTCCTTATCTGTCTCCTTCAGATGAATGGAATGATAGATAGCCTGCTGCTTGGGAAGGTTGATTTACGGTACTTCCAAATTTGTTGCTGCTGCTGCTTCTTCTTCTTCTTCTTCTTCTTCTTCTTCTTCTTCTTCTTCTTCTTCTTCTTCTTCTTCTTCTTCTTCCTCCTCCTCCTCTTCTTCTTCTTTTCTCTTCTCCTTCTCCCTCCTCCTCCTCCTCATTCCTTTCCTTCTCCTTCATTCTTGCTCTCAAGCAAAGATGTCTTCAGTTCCTTTATACACTCCAATTAACTGAAAATATTTATTGCTAATAGGCATTTACTGTGGCCAAAATGCTCATTTACATTACAAATTCTGTCCTCGCTTTCTCTTTTACACAGAAAACATAACATGCATTAAGATGAGCTATCTGGTGATTTTAGACTTATGTGGAAAAGTCCTCAGACTCCTGAGAGTGAAAAGACTTGATTTATTGATGATGATGATGATTATTATTATTATACTTTATTCATGAAACATGAAGCTCAGTCAACTGAACATTCAAAAATGCACCATCAATACTATTCACTGGTGCTAATGGTTGATATGGGTTGCTGCCAGCATCCTAGGTATCAACCAAGTACCTTAATATATTTATTATTATTATTATTATTATTATTATTATTATTATTATTATTATAATCGTCATCGTCATTATCATTATTATCATTATTATCATTATTATTCCACACTGAAAGCCAGGAGGAAGTATTAGAGCTGCTTCATGTGTGACATTTTGGATATATGCCTGTATTCTTACGTGCTGAAAAAGGGAACATTTGGTGTATTAAAACATGTGTTTGGCACCACAGGGAACTGCTGATCGGTTGTCACTCCCTGCAGTGTATACCCAGTAATGTCTGCTGTTTTTGCAATAGTTTCTCCTGCCTCCCTCCTTCTTGGCTCTCACCCATCTGTGGAGCCAGAGTTCTTACTTTGCCTCCCAGTACAAAGGAAGGGGGTGGAAATGACTTGTGGGCCTAAAAAAGAGCAGGGTGGAAGGCCTGGGTGCCTCCATTTTTTTCATATTACAATAATGTGAAGCAGGCAGGCACCAATCTAACACCCTTATATTTCAGCAATCATGCTCCCTTCCTCTGTGTATGACGTAGCTAAAGCCCACTAACTACAGATTACAGTCTTTGGGGCAGTGAAGCCTAACCTTCCAACCATCTCTCCTTCTATTTTGCCTCAGATACGAACTGAAGCCATTGTCTGTTAAGGCATATACTATCAAAAAGGAAACAATGCAGTGGAATGCCGGAGGTGTTTTCAAACAGATGTTCTGGGAGGAAGGGAGGGGAATGGTTAGTTTGAGTGCTTTTAGTACCAGCTGTTGACATTTCTTTATTTTGGATTTTTTAAACTCTTTTTTAAAAAAGTAATATCTATGTCTGGTAGGTGAGAACCAGTTTGGTCTAGTGGTTAAAGATGTTGGACTAAAAGTAGGAAAACCTGAAGTACAAAAGCTTTGGATCAGCCACTTTCTTTCAGGCCTAGGAAGGAGGCAAAAGCAAACTATTTTTGAAAAAAATGTTGCAGAATGAACAGCAGGGGCTTGCTCAGGAAGTCACCCGGAATCCAGTCTGACTTGAAGGCACAATGCATCTGAATTCTCCAGTTAATCCTACTTGTTTTGAAAAACCTGCCTAATTTGTAGCCTTCTTTGCTCCATAGTCTCTTACTGGACTTTGAAGACAAGTCCATTTATTATTGCAGAAAGACCTTTGGCTCATAATGCATTTAATCAGAAACACAGATGACAGTGATAGGAAAGGTATGTACTCTGGGTTTACAGAATACATATTTTTCAAGGTCATATTCTAGGCATCTGACTGCAAGTTCTGTACTCCATGAAAGTATATCCAAAAATAATCTTAAAGTGCCACATATCTCTTTTGATGGAGTGATTTCTACCAGTTTTCCATTGTGTAAAATGGAAACCACTCACTCTTTTCCAATTACTTACAATTTTCAGTGTTTGATCTTCAGTCTCTCCTCCCCTCAGTATCGTCAATTGAAACCAGGCCATCTTTTTTTTGTCCAAATGTCATATATTCAGCCATGAACTTGGATGTTTAAAAACAAGAGCCATTGGACCTCTGATCCCAAGCATGGGATCTCTGGGCTATTTTATCTCCAGTATAATCAGTCAAATTGTTTGGGGTAATTCTGCCTAAGGTGCGTAAAGACCCCCCACAATGCAAATAAATAGCAAAAGACCACTTGCATTCCCCCTTACTATTTTATCCAGCTGATCACAATACTAAAGATGAAAATCACTGCGATCAATTGAATACAATTTGAAGAATGCAAAAGATTTTAAAAGATGACTGTGGCACATTGTTATGAATTATTTAGAGGCATTCACTGGGTTCAGTCAACACATTCAAGATGATTTTTCAATTATACATTTGCCAATGGAAGGCATAACACAGTTTATATAAAGCCTTCCTGAATTGCTACTTATGCAGTTAGTTCTGAAGTGTGAAGTTACCCACACAGAGGTTCTTAAGAAGTAATATAAAGTTTCAGAATACAGTAGTTGGGGTTTAAATAATCCTTTAGTTTATTCTTGGTTAAAGCTGAAAATATTTCTCAACCACAATGAATTTAACCCTTCAGGAATTATCGATAGAATATGTAATGTATTAGCATAGATAGAGCTTTCCTCTTGGGATGCATCCTTTTCCTGAGTTGACAAATGTCTTATCTTTGCTAATGCTATTTGAAGCCTCACCTAATTTCAGAGGTGGGTTCCTTCAAGTTTGCACCAGTTCTATAGAACTGGTAGCAAACTGCTGGTGATGTCATGGTGACATCGTGGAGCCGGTTCAGTTAGTGCCAGTCCTTAAACGCTGCCATCTTTTTTTTTTTTAAAAAAAATTATTTTATTTTTTGGAAAATTTTTGCTGATTTTTTTTCTTCTGTGCATGCGCAGAAGCCAAGTTTTCATCACTGCACGTGTGCCTCCATCTTGTTTTTTGCTTTTTTTGGCTTTTTTGGGGAATTTTCAGCATTGTGCCTGCACGTGCGTGTCCATGCTACACGATTACATGGTGTGAGAGGAAGCAAACTGACAGCGAGGTAAGTTAGAACAGCGTTTCCCAACCGGTGTGCCGCGGCACACTGGTGTGCCGCGAGACATGGCCAGGTGTGCCGCCAAGCTTCAGCTGGGCGGGGTGCTGCCGGTACTTCCGTCCTGGGGCTCCCGCTCGCAGCTGTCCCCCGCCTCCTGCTCGATGCCGCGGTTTTCGGCGCTCTCCTGCTGGGCCCCAAAGAAGGAAGGCAGGAAGAAGGAGAGCCCCATTCTTCGCACCTTTTTCCCGCCTTCTTTCTTTGGGGCCCAGCAGGAGAGCGCCGAAAACCGCGGCATCGAGCAGGAGGCGGGGGACAGCTGTGAGCGGGAGCCCCAGGACGGAAGTACCGGCAGCGCCCCGCCCAGCTGGAGCTCCTCTGGCGTCGACGGCAAGTGTCCGATGGGAGCGGGGGGGGGGGGTGGCCGCAGCAGCCGCAGGCAGTCGGGGGAGATGGCGGCGGCGAGAGGGATCGCTCTCTCTCTCTCTCTCAGCTGACTGCAAGTGGGAGCCCTGACGGTGGCGGTTGGATGTGCTGCTGGACGTCGTACATGCTGGCGCTGCGTGCCTGGCATATACGGTGTCCAGCACCACGTCCAGCTGCCGCCGTCAGGGCTCCCGCTTGCAGTCAGCTGAGAGAGAGAGAGAAAGAGAGACATATAAGAGGCAGAGAGAGAAAGAGAGACATAGCAAGAGAGGCAGAGAAAGAGAGACAGAGCAAGAAAGAGAGAAAGAGAGACATAGCAAGAGAGGCAGAGAGAGAGAAAAAGAAAGAGAGACATAGCAAGAGAAAAAGAGAGACTTAGCAAGAGAGGCACAGAGAGAGAGAGAAAGAGAAAGAAAGAGAGACAGAGAGAGAGAGCAAGGGAGAGAGAAAGAGAGATAGCAAGAGAGGCAAAGAGAAAGAAAGAGACATATAGCAAGACAGTGAAAGAGAGAGAGAGAGCAAGAGAGAGAGAAAAAAGCAAGAAAGAGATAGCAAGAGAGACAGAGAGAGAGAGCAAGGGAGAGAGAAAGAGATAGAGGAAGGGAAGGAGGGAGAGAGAAAGAGAGCAAAAAAGAGAGGAAGAAAGAAAGAGGGATGGAGAGAGAGAAAGAAGGGAAAGAAGGAAAAGAGAGAAAGAGGGAGGGAGAAATAGAGCGAAAGGGAGGAAGAGAGAGGGTTTTTTTGTCCAAACTTTTCTTTAGGGCCCCCCCCCCCCTTTTCAGTGTTCCCCAGGATTTTGAAAATACGAATAATGTGCCGTGGCTCAAAAAAGGTTGGGAAACACTGAGTTAGAACTCACCCCTACCTGATTTATATAACTAAGTCACTGAAAATAAATTAAACATTTTCCCTTTAAGAAATATCCAAATACTTTTAATGAACTCACAACACTACATGAATGGCTAGCCAGGTGAGTTATTACTCTGAAATAAGGGTGTACAATCTGAGGTTCCAAAACAGTGTCTGGGTCCTCAAATCTTGAATGTTGCTCCCTCCTAAATATTGCTGCCAAGTTTTTAAGTAACAGGTGTTATTTAATAGAAATTGAATAAATATATTATATATTGCTAATTCATGTGAAGCTAAATTATATTTAAATTTAATTCTTTGTTTTTTTTACTTCCATTGGGTTGAATGTGAACCCTTGGTATGATAATATTTATATTTTATTTTAAGATATATAGCAGAGCTAATGATCCTGAAATCAAATGTTTAGACAGAACTCTTGAAGAGTAGTCATCTTTCACCAAAATAAAATTTGACTGACTGTTCTATCATCTTTTTAAAAAACAATATCTGAAATGTGCTAGTTCCTCCAACAAATAGATCCACATTTCTGTCTTCTCTTGAAATTCCTTGGACTTTCCCCCCTTTGGCTTTGATATGGTATCCCAGAGTAACTTTATCTTTCATTTGAGTAGCAAATATCGCACCATAGTGACCTTTCTTCAAAGTGTGAGTTTTATTTTACTAATCTGAGAGACTGCACAGTGCACTAAATAATTTCATAAAGTTGAGACAGCAGCACCTCTCAATATTAATCTTTTATGATCTGTGCACATTTTCAAATGGCCAAATGGCCAATATTATATTGAGGCATTAATTAATTAATTAATATTTATTTGTTTATTTTTATTTATTTATTCCCTCTGATATGCAAGCTGGCCTGATACTCAGCCTAATTAGCAAAAAATTTTCAAGTGTGCTTTTGGAAAGGCAGTTCCATGCCTTATTTTGTAAATGCAATCCTGTGGAGACAAATTGAAATAATCTCCTGGGCATATTCTCCTGGGAAATCTAGTATAATCATAATCAGCAACTAAACACTCTAGCAAATCCCAAATGAATCTTATGAATTGGCTCAGTTGATCAAGATGACTACATTCCTAACAAGCAGTGACAGGGGGGGAAAACCTACACAGGAATCTTTCATTAAAGCCCCAGTCCTCTACATAAATGGTGTATGATCTTATTTTAAGATTATGCAGCACAAGATCCTATAAATAATGGCCAGGGCTCAATCTGGAATACCTCCTTGTTGTTTTCTTTCCAGATGCTATAATGGTGAAACTAATTGCTCATCAGCAATAGACACTTTATACGATCACAGCCAGGCTCTTTCAGAAATTAATGTCAGTTCAGTGATGCAATATTGAACATTAGGACCCAATCTCAGTTTCAAATGAATCAGGCAGTTAAAAGAGTGAAGATCCAATCTCCTGTCAATTTGGATTTCCTCATCCTAAGGAAGTTAGAAGAGTAATAGCAATTCATGTCAGGGATTCATAATGTCTGGCTATTATTAATATTCACTACACTGTGCTTAGGTTGAAAAGAAAGGAACTTGATAAAATCAAATCCTGTACTTGGGCATAGAGTTAAAGCCTATTTTACAAATGGGAGAAGTGGTACTCAACAGTATTAAAGATCAACCTTAGTGAACAAGATGTGCATATACAGCAGGGGTGAAATCCAGCAGGTTCTGGAGAACTGGTAGGGGAAATTTTGAGTAGTCTGGAGAGCCAGCAAAATATCACCTCTGGCTGGCCCCAGAGTGGGGTGGGAATGGAGATTTTGCAGTATCCTTTCCCTGCCATATTCACCAAGTTACACCACGCTCACCAAGCCATGCCCACAGAACCAGAAGTTAAAAAAAATATGGATAAAATGGCAATGGTTGTGAGTAATGGAAGTTCATATGGCACTAATTTTACCAGAGATTCCCCTGCTGAAAATTATAGACTGAACCAAAGACATCATCTATGCCACAATATTAGACCTATTAATAAGATCATGTCATTTAGCTTTTTGTTAGGGAGAAAATTAAACTTGAACAAATTAGAGTATAATGGCATGCATATAAAATCAATCCAAATCATCCAAACCAATTCTTCATTTCATATCATTGGCTTTAATCTACAGTATTTAAATTTGAAGTCTCCAAATAGAGTGTCTGAAATCTTCCTACAGAGGTAAGAGCTCTGCACCGATCCAAAAGTAGACAGAGGACCACAGCCAGTTTTTTCCCCTGTATTACTGATAATCTTATGAAGCTTCCTGTCTTGCTTTTCCATAAGGTCAGAGCCCACAATAACTTCAGAGATGGTTGCAATAATGCAGAAAATTTTAAGGAAGTACAATTTATCCTGATTTGTCTTAAAATTTTGTGATATTATTTTACCTTCTGCCACTTTAGGTTGAGGGGACAATAGGTAGATACATATATTATATACATAAATATTAGAAAATAAGAAACATAAGATTCAGAGGTGAGAAAAGAAGAAAACAGATCTATGTATAAAAATATCATTTTATTACATTCCACACAATACATTGTCAAGAATCTCAAAATTCCACAAGATATTTTCACACACAGGCAACTGAGTGATGCTGACAGTGTCACAGCTGTAAGGGGAGGAGTGAAAGGTGATGGTAAGTATTTGGGGTGGGCAGGTGAATCTTTGGTGAAAATTTAAAATGGGGTATCTCAATCAGATTAAATACATCCAGACTGGGCATATTTTTTTTATTCAGGGTGAAATAGAAAAGTCTCATGGACATATTGCACTTGTTTGCTGAGGGTGGATTGGGGAAAATCAAGAAAACCATTGAGAGGAAACAGACCATTATTCTATATTGGAGATTTCCTTTGACAAGTACCACAACTACAGAAAGTAGTTGCTAACATATGACTTCCATTCTGGAAGATGTTTTCCTAGGTCCTACAAAACCAAAAAGCAAAAAACCCAAAAGAGCAAGCACATCTTAAGAGGAGATACTGAATATTTTTTGAAATATGAGCTTTCCTTGTCCCATGGCCCTCCTTGAAGAATGTCCACCCCCTCCCCATTTTGAGATATCTGATGTGTGATCACCTAATGCTCTCACATGTCCCTCCTAATCTAGTTAAAGCTTATCAGCACACACCCTCCTTTATTTTTCACTATGCACTTTGAAGAACAATTTCTGCATTAAACAGCACTGTGTGGCATTAGCCCAGTCTAAGCAAGCATCTTGGCAGAATCCATTTGCTACATGCATCAGAGCATGCTACCTGAATAACAGGGTGGGAGGATACGACAAACATCTCTAGATAAAGGGATGCCTCTGACAGAGGGTCCCCGGCTGCTTTCGTGACCTTTGCTAATCCCACATAAATGTGGGGGTCCAGTTGTTTGGAATCTCTCCTGCACAATTCGATCAAAGGGAGTTGTTCAAGGCAGCACCCATTTTATTGCACAAGGTTCATTGATTTCTTGAGGGCTTGCACAAGAGGTACCGCTTTGGGGGAAGCTCCCACAGCCTTAAACCCCCAGCACAATAACATTTCTGCTATATATTTCTGCTATCATGAAGGCAAAAGGATGAATGGCAGTTTGAAGAAAGATGCAGCAACAATTAGTCATGACTGGATGTTTTTTCAAAAAAGCAAATACCAATGGAAATAGGATTCCATGGAAATGTATTTTGCTTGAAAATATATCTGATGGAACAATTCCAACCACCTTTGTGTATTGTAACATGTTAGTCTATATAAGGCATTTCCATTGCATTATTTCAGAGCAAATCAATAAAGAGAGGCTTACTGAGAATTCCTTTATGCCTTTTTCATTAAAAGATGCAAAGATATCTGGATTTTAGTACGCCCTTATTTCAGGAGCTTTAGGTGACAGATGTTACTACCAATATTTCAAGAAGCAACATGACAACACATACAAACTCTTATCAGTCAGCCAATAATGCAAATTTGGAGAGAGAAAACAGTTTTCTTTTGTAAATTATTAGTAAATTTCAAGGGGGAAAATCCTTACTCTTAACCCCCCCCCAAAAAACCCCCCAAATGAAATATCTCCCAAAGCGAGGTTCACTAATTAAACTAAATAAACCTCCATTTTACGGAGCTTCCAAATCCTTTGATGTACTGATATCTATGCATTATTCTAAGACTGGGTTTAACAGATAAACTTAACATTCATTACGAGCTTCTCTTTGATAAGGCAACTTTAAAAAATTTGTTTTGTTGGATTAATTCCACTACCAAAACAATGGCTATGTTTTCTTGATGTCTGGGAACACAATACTGTACAATCTGAGTTTTGACCATCACCAATATTATCTCTTTCTGGGTCCCTCCCTTCCACCGTGTGATTTTTCCTTTTCTTTTTTTAGCTTGCCACATTTAATTTGTCTTGGGCCAAGCCCTTCTTTTTTAAACCAGCCTGAGCCAGCTGACATTCTTAAAGGATCTTAGTCATAAACCCAGCCAGAGTTAGATAAGGCAACAAAAACATTGCTCACTTTGCCAAGGAAACAATTCAGCGTCTTCGGCTTTAGAAAGGTATTCCAGGAGGAAAGCCAGAATGGTACACGCAAGTCCTAAGTAATCTTCTCAGGGAGCCATACAGCCAATATCACACACATGCACACTTACATACATCGAGATATAGATATACAAGCGCACACACCTATTCTCTTGCATACCCCTCATGACTTGCTCTTGAGTTTCCTTGCAAGGTGTCTACTGGATAAAACCCAAAACCAAGTCTTTGAAAATAGAAATGAAGGAGCATTCGCTTCCAAAGACACAGGGGAACCGAGTCTCTTCCAAGATGCAGCATTATAGTTTAAGAGTTTGTCAAAGAACAAGGGATCGGTGGGGAAAGAAATATCTTGAGTTCACATATATGCTGGGCAAGGAGAAAAGTGCAAAATTGAGGCAACATATCTGAAGTTTTGTTTTGTTTTGTTTAAAATGATTGTGTTCCTGTTCCATTCTCAGCAATGCGAGCTGTGATCTTGCTCTAGTTTTATTGTTAAAGTCGGCTCCACAGCCAGAGGGGCCCCGTTGGCATAGTGGGAGGTTTTGTAGGTGATGGAGTGATCACTCTTCTTGGCCGCATAGCGGAACCGGTGGTAGTGGAGCACAAGGGCCAGCGCGACGGAGACCAGCACCAGAACAGCACCTCCGGCGGCCATAACGTAATACCAGTAGGCTGGAATGGGCTGCACTGACACCGTGTCCACTGTGGGCTCGCTCCCTGGCAGAAGGGTGCCCCCTGGGGGAGAGATAGAAGAACGTTGCTAGGTGGGAATCATGCAGGTGGATTAAAAACAACAAGCACACATATACACACACATACACATGCTCTGAGAAATTCTGTGCAATTTAAACAAGGTCTTCCATGACCGAGCTATGTAGGAATATAACTTGGGTTTTGACAAGCAGGCAAATTAAAGCATTTCATTAATAGGGGAAGAAGGGAATGATGCAAATTTTGTTAATAGCCGATAGGAACAGACACCCCCCCGCCTCCTCTCCAATCAGCCCCGTCTAGCAGCAATATATTTGTTTGTCAAGCAATGACAAAACACATCACTGTTTTAAACAAGTGACAAGAGTTTAATTGCAAAGTATGAAGAAGGTTGTGACAGGATTAGAGAAAAGATACTAGAGAGGAGAATCATGCTTCATTCCTATAGGAGAAGAAAATGGAAGAGAAGCCGGGCTTTCACAGGCCATCATGCTCCGAGTTTTCCCCAAGCCAGATTCAGTTTTGGAGTTCAGCAGAACACAGAAAATTCTACTATGATTTTTATTATCTCTAGTATGACTTTCCAAAATCATGGCTAATTAAGAGTGGACTTACGGCACAATTTGAGGAACATCCACTCTAAAATAAATTCTACTGTACATGTCAATAGGGGTTACTCCATAATAAGTGTGTCTAGGTCTGCAAATGAAGTATCATCTATATAATATTAGATTTCCACTGAGAACTGCTACAAAATCTATATTTCGCCTGTATTTTTGCCTCAGAATCTTTGACTTTCTCAAGTCTCCCTTTTTTCTGGAATGTCTGAACAACTCTCCTTAGTCTGAACTAAAGATATATTCTAATATATTCTAAATATTCTAATATATTCTAAAGCAGCGTTTCCCAACCGGTGTGCCGCGAGACACGGTCAGGTGTGCGGCGAAGCGCCTAGGGAAGCTCCAGCTAGGTGGGGCGCTGCTGGTGCCGACTTGGAGCTCCCGCTCGCAGCTGTCCCCTGGCTCCTGCTCGATGCCGCGGTTTTCGGCGCTCTCCTGCTGGGCCCCAAAGAAGGAAGGCAGGAAGAAGGAGAGCTTCATTCTTCGCGCCTTTTTCCTGCCTTCCTTCTTTGGGGCCCAGCAGGAGAGTTCCAGAAACCGCGGCATCAGGCAGGAGCCGGGGGACAGCTGCGAGTGGGAGCCCCAGGACGGAGGCACCAGCAGCGCCACGCCCAGCTGGAGCTTCCCTGGTGTCGGCGGCAAGTGTCCTTTGTGGCCCGGCGGGAGGGCACTGGCAGTGGGAGGGGGGGTGGCTGCAGCGGCCGCAGGCAGCTGTGGAGAGATGGCGGTGGCGAGAGGGAGCTCCAGGCTGCGGCGAGAGGGAGCTCTCTCTCTCTCTCTCAGCTGACTGCAAGCGGGATCCCTGACGGTGGCGGTTGGACATGCTGCTGGACATTGTACATGCTGGTGCTGCGGGCCTGGCATATACGGTGTCCAGCAGCACGTCCAGCTGCCGCCGTCAGGGCTCCCGCTTGCAGTCAGCTGAGAGAGAGGGAGAAAGAAAGAGAGACATATAAGAGAGGCAGAGAGAGAGAGAAAGAGAGACATAGTAAGAGAGGCAGAGAAAGAGAGACAGAGCGAGAAAGAGAGAGACAGCAAGAGAGGCAGAGAAAGAGAGATAGAGAAAGAGAGAGAGAAAGAGAGACATAGCAAGAGAGGCAGAGAGAGAGAAAAAGAAAGAGAGAAAAAGAGAGACTTCGCAAGAGAGGCAGAGAGAGAGAAAGAAAGAGAGACGTAGCAAGATAGACAGAGAGAGAGAAAGAGAGAAAGAGAGAGAAAGAAAGAGAGATAGCAAGAGAGGCAAAGAGAAAGAAAGAGACATATAGCAAGAGACAGTGAAAGAGAGAGAGAGAGCAAGAAAGAGAGAAAAAAGCAAGAAAGATATAGCAAGAGAAAGAAAGAGAGAGCAAGGGAGAGAGAAAGACATAGAGGAAGGGAAGGAGGGAGAGAGAAAGAGAGCAAAAAAGAGAGGAAGAAAGAAAGAGGGATGGAGAGAGAGAAAGAAGGGAAGGAAGGAAAAGAGAGAAAGAGGGAGAAATAGAGCGAAAGGGAGGAAGAGAGAGGGTTTTTTTGTCCAAACTTTTCTTTAGCCCCCCCCCCCTTCAATGTTCCCCAGGATTTTGAAAATATAAATAATGTACCGCGGCTCAAAAAAGGTTGGGAAACACTGTTCTAAAGTATGACCCAACATTAAATTAACTGATTCCCTCATCTACTCCTCCCCCTCTTCTATATCATTGCCTAGATAGAGTCCCATGCCTGGATAGTTCAAAAGACTGCAATCCACACTGTTACTGGGTAACTCATGCACCATTACCATTGAACATTGGTTGTGTCCTAAAGGCTAGAAATGCTACAAATTCTGATACAGTTGAGTTTTTTTCTTCTGCCTTATGTCTACCTTGTTTTTTACAAGATCAAAAACTAAGTACTTCCTGCAATGTTGATTAATTTGGGGACGGGAGCTGTTATCTGTTCCACATGTCTTAAATATAAGGTCAAAGGTGAATTACTGCTCAAATAAAAGGGGATTTCCTTTCTAAAAGACAGGCGTAAGATAATACTGCTTTCATTTACTATATAATATTAATCAAGTAATCAATTAAACTTAAATAAATGGCTATATAGACCAATTTTTAATATAAATGCTTATTTTGTGCAAAAGCATCCTGGGTGGGTGGGTGGAGTCTTCTGCCACTGCCACAACTGGTTTACAGAACCAGGCCGAACCGGAGCAACTCACTGCTGATCTAGCACTTATTCGGAAAAAAATCACCACTGATCTAGCTCTTATTGGGGGGGGGGAAACCTTTGGTCTTCATCTCCTGCAGACATAATGATAACATAATAGTATGGATCCAAGCAGAAATTCTCACCAATTAATTTTCATCACTAATTAAGTTTACTTCCAGTTTCCACTCAACTTAAATTGACTAGAGATACAGACTAAACCAGTCAGAACTTACCTATGCCCAGTGGAGGGCTACGAGCCAGAATGCTAAATTGCGCTCACCACCATAGCTCGTAAGTTCTTGTGGGGCCAGTGCGATTTTGCTTCCTCACCTGTGGAGAAAGCAAAATCGTGCACGGAGCCGCAGGTGCACCTGTGTTTTGGCAAGGTTTTTTTGCTTCCACACATGCTAAAACACGGGTGCGTCTGTGGCTTCGTGTGTGATTTTGCCTTCTCCACAGGTGAAGAAGCAAAATCCACAGGTGCGGAAGCAAAATCGCGCTGGCTCCGCAAGAACTTATGAGCCACGGTGTTGAGCGCAATTTAGTGTTCCGGCTTGTAGCCCACCGCTATTTATACCATATATCTAGAT
Organism: Erythrolamprus reginae; assembly: GCF_031021105.1. Lineage (NCBI taxonomy): Eukaryota > Metazoa > Chordata > Lepidosauria > Squamata > Dipsadidae > Erythrolamprus > Erythrolamprus reginae. Next base: position 204,503,383 of record NC_091950.1, read on the forward strand.
GAGTAGTGGGTTTTAAATCCTGTGGCTACCAGTTTGCTCATGTGTACGTGCATGCCTGTGTGTGCAGAAGCATCCCAGTTGGTAGGGCGGAGCCTCCTGCTGCCACCGCTACTGCTTCACTGAACCAGGCTGAACTGGGAGCAATCTACCCCTGATCTTAATGTATTGTTCAAAAAACTCATGTAATCGGGATTGTTTGACATGAATCTAATAAAATACACATATATAAAAAACCATTTTGCTAGAATCATTGCCCAAAGTGCTGAATAGCACAATGGAACTTAGTCTAAATAAACCAATGTAAATAGCAGTCCCTAAGATGCTATTTCAGAAATATCAGCTACCTTTTAGCTGACATTACCTCATCATCTCAAAGGGAGACAATGATTCTCCTCAGTCAGACATTGGAAAACCAAGCATCCTCATTGACATCTCTTCCTCTGTATTCAGCATCCCCCTCACTCCCAGCTGATTCTATCTTTTTATTAAATAATATTTAATAAAATAATAATGTATTTAAATATTAAACAAACAAACAAAAAAGAAAGCAGGGACATTTTCCCTTCCTCAAAATGTTTAGCTGCCAGCTTTTTAAGCAGCCCCATTAAAGGCTCTGGATACTCAGTCCTAATTTTAATACAAGGTACTTATTAATAGATTGTTTTGTGCTTAGTTTCTTTCCAATGTACAGCTATACCAGAATGGGATTTAAAACAACATTCAGAAACTTTTCCAGAATCAGAAAATGACCAATGATCCAGACATTTATAATAGAAATGGAGAGGGGATGGAGTGAGGGAGGGAAAGGGAGAGGGAGGGAGGGGAGAGAGAGGGGGGAAGGGAGGGAGGGAGAGAGGGAGGAGAGGGAAAGGGAGAGAGGGGGAGGGAGGGAGGGAGGGAGAGAGAGGTGGGGAGGTAGATCAGCATAATCATCAGCAAATGACCTTCCATTCTCTGCTGAAAAGCTATTTATTGGAAGGGGTAATGAAAGGAGACCTTTCTGCTTATCCTCCATCCTGACACAGAATGGAATCAATCAGGGGGGAGAACGTGCAACAAAGCTTCCACAGAGCCTGTTCCAGACATTGCAAGAGAGCCCTGAATGTCAAGACCCTCCAGAGAGAGTATCAGATTGCATGATCCTCTTGCCCAGCCCACCAAGAAAAAAGGGGGCTTGGGGGGGGGAAGGAAACTGCTTCTTCATCAACTCACATTGGGATTAGGAAATGGGATGCTTGATGGCCTCCAAATAATTCCATGAAGAAGTTTGAAGAGTTTTGTCTCAGGTGGATTGATACTAAGGAATAACTGGCTTTCCTTATCTTCATCTCTCTCTCTCTCTCTCTGCCCATTCCTCCATATTATCAAGACATTTTCTATATTAGCCCACCTTTCGTGAGATGTAAATTTGTGGGAGGAGAATCCAAAACTTAGAATTAGTAAAGAACATTGGTTGTCTAAAGTCTGGCGATCCTATCTTCAAGGCAAAGCCCTGATATCACAATTCTGGTGAACTCTACTGTGAATGCCTGCAGGCTCCATCAACTTTCCAATCATTCTATGTAGACTCTGACTATGCAGACTAAACCTCCGAAGTTCTAAGAAGGTGGGGTACTTCTCTGATCTATGAACTAGATTTATAAATATATTTTGTAAATGTGGCATTTTTTTTCTATTTAATAGGAATGCTGCTTTTTGTATCCCTCATGAACCAATCTGACTCTTTTCACTATGAATAATAACCAGAAAGAGAAGACTCTGCAAAGAACTCCAGAAGATTCAGCCAAAGGACATATAGAAGTCTGTGGGTTACACAGTGACAAGTCTCCATGAATCAGCCATTCAAAAGAGCAAATAAGCTCAGGGTAAAGTCTCTTTGGGGTGACAATGTATTCTAATAAAATCCAGAGCCTTGGTGAGCCCTTAAATCCTTCTTTCTCCCCAGCCTGGGAGAATTGAAGCTATTGCTGATCCCTGCCCAACTTCTCCACTTCTCTCTTTCATAAACAATATAGCCCCAAAGCTTGTTTATTGTTCTAATGACAATTATGATTTGCTTCAAATATCAGAATGAGAAGTTTAGAAAGAACACTGCTAAAAGAAACCTGAGTAATAAAATTGCCTTCTCTTTTGGAAGGATGAACAAGGGGACACTTATTTTAATGCGTGCTGAACAAGGTAAACCTCTCCACTCAGTCGCCTTGCTTTGCCACCCAGGTAGCACAAGAACAAAAACACAAATGACAATTTCATCACTAGTTACTTGTAACCAGTCAATTGGTACCTGATTGCTAATTTTAAGTTTAGATGCAGCAATGCCACTCCCAAAGTCAGGGATTCATATCCATTCAAAACAAAGCCTGTCTTTCTTTCTCAAATCTAAGCAGCGCTCTGTTCTACTAAACAGCCCATGTATTCTACTATATTCTACTGGAAGATCCTCTATATTTCATCTGCTTTAATCTTAGACATGCCAAAAGTGAAGGAAAGAGAAGTATAAGGTCCAGTGGTGGGCTCCTAAAGGAGCTCCTACTGGAAAGGTGAATTGCATGCAGCTCTGTGGCTCTGGTGCATGAGTGTGGGTTCGAGGACAATTTTGCTTCCTGCACCTGTGCATTTCTGCATGCGGAGAACCAAAAAAAACCATCACCAAAATGGAGCCCACCACTGATGGGATCCATGTTCAGTGGACTGGATGTGTCTTCTATTCAAAAGGAAGGGCATTAAAAGGTTTTGCGAAAACGGAATAACAGAGTTAGAAGGGATCTTGGAAGTCTTCTAATCCAACACTAAGATCAAGCAAGAGATCCCATACCATATCCAGTGATGGAGTGCCCACAACTTCTGGAAGCAAGTCGTTCCATTGATTAATTGTTCTATCAGGAAATTTCTCCACAATCATCTCAGATTGAATCAAGTCCCCAGCCACCTTCTGTAATATACAGAAGGATAAATATAATTTACAAGCACCTGAAGCCCCTATTTTTTTCTTTTAATCACATTGTTCTTTAGTAGAAGTAATTTGAAACAATAGGTTTGAGTTTACTATCCTACTGCTATATTCAAGTAAATACTCTAGAATGTTATGGAGTATCATATTCATTCTATCAAGAAAGTTTTCCTTTAATTCTAATACTTACAACTATGATGTAGGAATAATCAATGGATTATGGTTGAAAATGGCTGATCGATGTTGTAACATGAAGAATGGATTAAGAAGACCTTATCACAAGGATGAGAAATAGCAAGATTAGCATATAGAACAGGTGAAGACTTGGGAATTAGCCGCCCAGAGTCCTTCTGGAATTGGGCGGCATATAAATGTATGTATGCATGTACGTACGTACGTACATACGTACGTACAAACAAACAAACAAACACTAGTTGCATTTCTCAGCACTTGGTGTTGATAAAATGTTGCCCTGCATCAACAGAAAACAAACCCTTGTATGTGGTCCTTTAATATGATGAGCATCTGAGGACCCAGATTGTTGAGGGCAATATGCTTACTCTCTGTAAATCGCTCAGAGAGGACTGTAAAGCACTGTGAAGTGATATGTAAGTCTAAATTTAAATTTTACATTTTATTATTAGATTTGTAATGTATTGTATTCATGCTGTTGTAAGCCGGCCCAAGTCTTTGGAGAGGGGCGGCATACAAATCTAATAAATTATTATTATTATTATTATTATTATTATTATTATTATTAAATGCTATTTTCTCTCAAACTAAAAGGAGAGTGGGACTCTAGCAGCAATAGACAGGAAGGAAGAGAGGAAAAAATAAATAAATAAATAGAAAATCTGTAGTGCTGAATAGAAAGCATCCACATAAGTAGCTCAAGCTGTTGGCAGAAATCTCCTGGTATATAAATTTTTACATATTATATTTTCAAGATGGGCACTTTATATTTTTCTATTTAAAGCATATACCATACCTAAATATGCCAAAAACAGACAGGGTGAGCAAGTATTTGAAAACACACACCTCTTCTTGTGTACGTGTGAGAGCAAACACGGATTTGTTGTTAAGCAATGTATAAACTGAAAATGCCAGGTTGCTACTTGGAGACTGCCTCATATTTTCATTGGTGTGAGAAATTAGAAAACCGAGAAACAACCCCCCCCCCAAACACTCATTGGTTCTCTCTGTGCTCAGCTTAGCAGCACATTGGTCAGGAAAGAATAGAACATGAAAGGCTGTGAGTGTATGAAACAACATGGCTTTGCTTCCTTTTGCATAGGCAAATTTAAAGACATCAAAGGAAATCTTGCCCAGTCTCTCAAAAGATTTGCAAGTCCTTTCTAAAAGAGAAACTATCTGCCTAAGAGAGAAACAATCTGTAAAAACCTTCCTATCTTCTTCCATATGACCACATCCAAATTGTGATGCTAAGAAGAGAACATTCTGCCTTTCGGATTAAGGTGCTTCATGTAGGAAACAAGCAATGTGTGTCCAGCAATTCTCCCAACATTTGCCCAGGTTCCCACCAACCCCACATTTTCAGGAATAGTTAGGAATTCTAATTTGGTTGACTTTTTGCAAAAAGAATCCAATAAGTATTTGGAAATCAGACTGACAATCATTCAACTTAAAAGTGAGGATTATGCATTTCTCCATTAATTTTTTTTTAAAAAAAAGCAAAATAAAGCAAATCTACACACATAGAAGATTCAGATTATCAAGGAAAATATAGGATTGGATTTTACTTCATCACATCTGATCTTTTAAACAATATGGTGTGAATGTTTACACAGAAAAGCATTTATCTATATGAATCCACGTGTGTAGCCTAAGGAAGTACTGTCCAGACCTCTCCCAGAAGGTGGGGAAGCATTGGAGTTAGATATCAGGCCCTGGCTCAATTTTTTCTCAGAAAGTAAAGCTATCAATAGCTCAGGGTACCAATGTATCCCATTTGAGATGTGCAAAGCTATTCTTCCTGCCTAAAAGATATTGTTCTCCTTTATTTTAAGTATTCAAAACAAAAAATCATCATACACTTGCATTTCTAAATCAGGATGGATAAGTAGTTCTAGTGCAACAGACTTTTAAATCAGTCTTATGTTTCAAACATAGCACAATACCAAAATCTTTCTAATTAAATTTGAAGTGGTTTGAGCCAAAAGGTTGCCAATACTCCTTGTCCATTCCATGCAATGAGGGTTTTTAACAGCAAATTTTAAAAGTCCAATAAATGCTGCACATATCTAAGCTTTTGTAGTTATCTCTCACCAATCAACAAACATGAAATGATCACTTTATTCATCATTCATTTTGCCTTACAGCATCTATATAGCATCTTTGCAACATTAGCACAACAGTCACGGTTGCTATGCACAAAACAACGAAGTTTGAGATTAAACTATTACACTACTTTCAATTAGGAAAATAAGCCAACAATCATGCCAAGATTGCTTTAAAAAACTCCCCTTCTTCAACTTAAAAGTTTTGAAGGTCAATATACCTTTCATACTTGGCTATAGCAGACTTTCTACTAGGCTCTAAATCTTAATGCGCAAGGACTTTGCAAACTATTTTTCAGAAGCAAGCCAGCTTCTCCCAACTACTCAAAGTACATTTCTTCTGGAAGTCACAGCCAGCAATGTCTGGCAATATGTTGCCAATAGCCTGAAATTGCTAAAGGAAGGACTATCTATCCATTAATCAATGCAACAAAAATGATTTAATCTGCACTGAAAGCTTTTGGAAATGAATCCTCCTTTATTTTGGCCACACTAGAGTTTTGCACTTGACAGGGGAAAGGCCCTGTGAAACAAAACGAAAATTTCTCCCAGATTAAAAAAGAGATGCTTGGCTTTCTCCCTCCATCCTTCCTGACAGATACACAACAGCACATCTCCACTGATTCAGAATCAAGTTCAATGAGCAGGACAATCTCTCTGCATTCCGTTCCCCCTTTGCTCCCTTCTACAAGTTTTATCAATCTAAGTCATCCCATTTTCTTTTCTTCAGGCCAGCATTAAGCTATTAAATGCACCATTTCACCCTTCTTCTCTCTGACTAAATGTCAGCCTTCAAACTCAGGGTGACAGTTGTTTCTCTGTTGCAGTTCCCTCCTCCCCTACACCTGCTATGGTCCCTGCCTCAGCACTTGTGCTAAAAACATAATGCTAAATATTCATCACTGCCACCTCACTGCACTTCTAATTCACTTTGATTTGGAGGTTAAGCCTCTCTGTGGTGGCCATTTATTCCCTCCTCTTATATCTTAAAGCTTCACTGCTCCTTGCCTGGTGTTGCAGACGGAGAGGGGTTCATTTGCATCTTTATGATCTCTATTATTAGATGGTCTGATTCCTAAAACAGCTAGATGTAACTTCTGTACTAGCCCTGCAATGCAGCTTTAGCATTCTTACTATTCAGATCTGGGCAACTTTACAAAGACCATCTTTAATTTTATCCACATTTACTAGTGGCTAGTGTAGGATTACTATATCCAGGCTGCAAAAATCTATACGGCTATTAGTTGGGAGCAAACAGATACAATTTTTTAAAACTCTACTGTCCTTCAATGGACATCTGGATTTCTGAAACCCTAACAGAATAGCCCTAAGTGAGGTTGCTGTACATGAAGAAGGCTTTGTGGGTTGTTTTTGTGCTTTTTTTTCCTTTAATTTTTTTTTTTAGTGTAAGAAATCTACTCAAACCTTTTTTTAAAAAAAAAACTTTTCTAGCAGGAAGCTGAGCACCTGTAACTTGACAATTTGCTACCAAATATTGTTGGTAGAGTCCCTGAGTTTTTGAAAATTTCAGAGCGACATGTGGCCTTGAATTACCCATAGCTACAGTATTAGATATCCTTTTCAAGGCAGCATTTCTAGATGATTTTCAATTAAGCTGCACAACAGAGTTAAAGAGGTTTTGTTGTCATCACTTCTGAACCACAAAGAGAGGACAGAATATATGTTTCAACTCCCATTCATCTTAACACAGATACCTATGTGTGACCATCTTCCAAATAATCAGTGCAGGATTTGCACTCGATGCAGGCCATTTTACCTTTTAGGTATATGAAAAGAAGAAATTCAGTGGAAGAAGCATTTGCTACCCCAATGAGCTGAACTTAGGCAGAATTGTTAAAGAGAGATGTAGCTTTTTTTTTTTAAAGGTAAAGCAATAAGTTGCAAAGTGTGGGTTGAACTTCCCAGGATATTGCGCAAGTAAAAGCATGCTTGCCCTTCCCCCAAAGACATCTTCCAATTGACATGAAGTGAGAATGCACATACAGATAGAAGGACACACACTCATTATTTTTATTTATCAAATTCACAAACCACCCATCTCACTCAGAAAATGATTCGCTAGGGTGTTGATACATAAAAGCAAGCAGATCTGTACAATTTTAAAAACATTCTGCAAGCATTCTTATAACTGAAACTGGCTCAAGATATTTTAGGAAATTAATTCTGCATTTTATATATTTTTTAAATCCTCTCACTTAGATTCTATCATACTTAAAAGCTTTTTATTTGCATAGCAATTTTGTGTTAGTTTTGTTTGGTTGCATCTCACTTTCTGCACACACATTCATTTTTAAGTATTAAAAAAAAATCAGAAAATAAACCATGCAGCAAAATAAAGGCAGGAAGAAGAACTGCATTTTTACCTGAAATTTCAAATGTATGTTCTCCAGGAAAAGCTGCAATGGGTTCTGTAAATAAAAAGAAGAGCTGAAAGTGAGTGTTTCCATCAGCAAATTATAGATCCTGAAGATAGTAACCCACATGATCACAGACAGGGAGTATCTTGAAACCTCTAATCTTCAAGAACCTCTTTTTCAATTTGTACAAGTGGTGGACAATTTTTTCAGAGGTGGGGTGAGATCTTCTGTATTCAATGAGGATAACTCTCTAAAAATATGTTTGTGATAGCAGGCTTTCCACTAGGCCGATCATAATAGGATGTGTTCTAGCAATAGAAACACAATTGCAATTGTATTTTCTTTTCATTTTTGGCCAGAAGATAGAATGCTAGGTGATAACAAAACTGATAACGGACTGAAGCAGTGTTGATTGCAAAGCACACGTAGTATCTCAGAGAGTGTCTACATCTGTCATCCTCTCCTAGCTCACAGGTAGTTTGGAGGATAAAATGGATTAATCTTATGGATACCACCATTGTCATACACTAAAGATTCAATATGCTATATTGATTCATAACTTGGTCCCATTTGATATAGTGAATATTTATAATAGCTCCTAAAACACAGTACATGCTAAATGCCACCAACAATGGTGTTGTGCCTTCCTTGAGGAATAACACAAGACATAGGCAGGGAAGCAAAGGAAATCCTCCTTCCTTTCTCCACATATCTCTCGTTTTTGGAAAAGGCAGGTATGTGAATCCTTCAAGTTTTAAAAATGAGGTAATAAAATTACTGGAGTGGTAAGCAGGAGTCATTACAAATCACTAATGTTAAATATTAAAATAAGATGGGAGGATATGATAACAGTTTTCATATATTGGAAAGCTTTTCCAAAAGAAGGAAAGGAAAAAGAAAAATACCTGGAAAAGATATTGAAGATGTCATTTCATTTATAATGAGCACCAGGAAGTGCTTTCTAAAGCACACACTATTATGTATGGCAATGTCTGTTTATGAAAGTTTAAAGCAGGGATCCTAATTATATCTTAGAGATGGTTAGAGATATTGACCTTTTCCTCCTCAAAATAGGAGTAATGTGATTTATACGCAGGTGTTTTTTATGACTTTAATCACTCAAGGCCACCCATCTCATGACAGTGATTCTGGGTAGCAAACAGAGAATAAAAACAATTTTCAAAAAATGTGCAACAACAAATACAATTGTTCAGCCCCAAATTCAGCATATATGAGCTTACTTTAGCTTACAAATATAGACAGTAGGTTTGACAATTTAAATGGAGAGTAGGGATTGCAATTTCCTTCATCTAATCTTTCACCAGCCTCACCCATTCTTTTTTTTTTTAGTTCTCCTCTATAGGATTCCCCAGCCTGAAAGACATTCAAAATACTGAAACAGAAATAAATACTTAACATAAATAATTCATTACTAGCTCTTGGGAAAGGGGGAAGAAACCACCAATGTCTTTCACTGATTCTTTTCCTAAACAATTATTTATTTTATTATTATTTTTAGATGACTTCTGTATTACATTTGGAAATGGGAGTTCTTTGGTTTAACTAAGGTTTCAATGGAGTGCTATGAAATATTCAACCAGTCTAAAAAAGAAAGTGAGAGGTCTCTGAAAAAGAAAAATAGTAATATTGTGAGCTATTAGATGCTTTCCTCAAGTTGAAAAGGAATTTGATAACAGTGACCCCTCTATTATCGCGAGGGTTCCCTTCCAAGACCCCTCGCGACAATTGATTTTTCGCGATGTAGGGTTGCGGAAGTAAAAACACCATCTGCGCATGCGCGCCCTTTTTTTCTATGGCCGCGCATGCGTAGATGGTGGAGTTTGCGTTCCCCGCCGCCCACGCAAAGGGGAAACCCCGATTCGGCTCCTCGCTGCTGCTGCGCTACCAAGCACATCAGCTGCTGGGCGGCCGAAGGAACCTTCCCTGGGTCTTCCCGGCCGCCCACGCAAAGGGGAAACCCCGGCTCCTCGCTGATGCCCGCCGCTCGCCCGCCCGCCAGCAAGAGGGGGAAGACCCAGGGAAGGTTCCTTTGGCCGCCCAGCAGCTGATCTGCTCGGCGCAATAGCAGCGAGCAGATGAAGATCGGGGTTTCCCAGCCGCCCATGCAAAGGGGAAACCCCAGCTCCTCGCTGATAACCCCGCTCGCCCGCCCGCCGCCCGCCAGCAAGAGGGGGAGAGATAGAGAAAGAGAGAGAAGGAAAGAAAGAGATGAGAGAGGGAGGAAGAGAGTGTGAGAGAGGAAGAAGCAAGATAGAGAAAGAGAGAGAGAGAGAAAGATGAGAAAGGAAGGAAGAGAGTGACGTCATCGGGTGGGAAAAATCACGATATAGCGTTTCGCGAAGATCGAGATCACAAAAATCGAGGGATCACTGTACTTTTCTGGATTACAATTTTAAAACAGAAGGTTGTCAATTTCTTTTTACAGTTCTGTGGGGTGTCTCTGTGTGTGATTATGTATACGCAAGTATGTTTCGAATACTAAATGGTTTAACAGAAACATCAGTGAAACATTTAAGCTTGATTTTTTTTTTAAACTAGATATTGCCTTTAAAAACTATTATGAGAAGAAAACCCTGAGACAAATAGGAGCATTAGATGGGGCACTTTACAATTAAAAATGGTGTAAAGAAAAGGATTAAACACTCACCATCTCAAGACCCCATCTCAAACCTCCCCATTACTTTTATTCAGTGAAGGGTTACCAAAAATTTTACTACCACACTGTGGGCGTGGCTTATGCAGGACACCCTGCATTTTCTTTCAACATTATTCAGTGCAAATTGGGTGCTCTGGAGTGGAGCTCGCTTTTGCTACCCCACTGCATTTCTCCCTGTCTGAGCAGTAGCCCCCTATGCTTTTATTCCTTTAGAAATGCTCCAATTTGTGGAACTGCAGATTCTTCAAGCAACTTCCCACTTTACTCAACAAATCAAACAGCTATGCGAATAGCAAACCAATGCTAATCTGGGAAGCAAACATTCAAGCATATGTATAAGTCTACAGAACCAGATTCTCAAAAGCTGGAAAGGACATGCATTTATTGTAAACATGAAAATTGCACCTGGCATGTAAATGTTTAGAAGATTTTTAAGTCATTACCTGCAATGGTAAGAAATATTTACTTACACTGCAATACATAACTCCTAAGGAATACAACTGTGAGCCAGTTTTGTGTTTTGGTTAAGGTGCCAGGATCCAACTAAAATTTTAAGAAGTTGCCTTTTTTAAAAGCTACCTGTGGAATTTATTTTCTTGTCTTGTTTACCTAATGGGATTGAATTAGGGAGGTATCTACCATTTCTGAATGTTATAATGTTCTCGACTTTTAAAATATCTCAGTTCCTTTTGCTTAGGTAACAGATCATCCAGAGGGCTATTATATGCTATTATATGCTATCAAGGCCAGTGTCTTTCTCAGGACTTCAACTACAGCTACCAATTCTGCGCTGCAAACCAGGGGTGGGTTTTAAATTACCTTGCTGCTGGTTTGCTTCCTCCTGCGCCCCATGGGTACACTGAAAACCCAGTTTCTGAGCATGCGTAAAAGCAAAAATCAGCTTCTGCACATGCACAGAAGTAAAAAAACAAGAGAGCCAGTTAGCGGGCATGGCCGGCTGTGATCACTCCCAGTTCAGCAAGCAGGGGGAAATTCCTACTACTGGTTCTATAGAACTGGTCTGAACTGGGAGCAATCCACCTCTGCTGCAAACCTACAAACAGCCATTAGCCAGCAGCCAAGAAAAACACAAAAATTTAACACTGCTGACATTTACTGGTTGCCTGGATTTTTTGCAGCCAAGAGTTTTTCTTCAACTGATGATGTCAAAGATAGGTACAAGTATTTGTGTGAAAGCAGAATGACTGATACATTTTTAGGAGTTTAAAATATTACATTTTTATTTACCTGCTTGTAAATGTGAGTTCTCATATCACCACCCTTCTCTGGTAGATTAATTTCCTATTAATAAGAGTTTCTATTGATCTCATCAGTCTTTTATAAGTATACAGTGCTGGCTGATGACTAATTTAGCTCCTGGATATTTTTCTTTGGTAATATTATTATGAACAGTCCATGCCATTGCAGAGAAACACATTAATCTCTCACTGTGTGGATAGGAAGAACCATCAGTACCAGCTTTTCCTAGGCACTCTTGCTCCCTGACTTCCTCCAGAAGGAGAGAATAGGCTAAACAGATGGGCGAGACTTGCTTTAATGCAGCCAGGGTTCTGTCTGCTTAACAACTTTAAGATAAGATTGCCTGCAGAGTTGATTGCTATGTGACCTCTTAGCCACAACTGTAGAAGAATCATTTGAACATAAGAGCTATTGAACCAGGATGCTATTTGCTGGAGAGTAACCCATTCCTATTAATTTTGCCCCACTGCTCCTTGCTAGTCTGGAATTGTGTAATATATATGCTGCAGGGGAGATACAGGTTGTCCTACATGCCACCATCATCCCACAACCACCCATGTGCAAAACAATTGGCATTCTGATTGTTTCTGGCTTATTCCACACTATTGGAGAGGGTCATGGGATTCTTAACAAAAAATAAAAAAATAAAAAACTTCCTGTCATTCAGAAAAAATTAATTTAAAAAATCCTTCAGAGAGGAGTTATACCTTAGCCTTACTTCTAATATACAGTACTGATTATATGAGCAAGATTTTCTGTCCATATGACAGGACGCTCAGAGCAGAGTTTTTGTAAATCATGCCTGAGCAATTTTTCTCTGGGGGAGGGGAGGCAAATGGAGATGGCACTTAGCAATGCTTCTACATCCCCATTGAAAGCCAAGACCCCCTGGTTTGCTTTGGTGTTAATTGGAAGATTGAATGCATGGCTTAGGAACTATGTGAAGGCTCCATCTCATGAAATAGGCATCTTAGGAAGGCCAATTGGAGTATTTCAATTTCTCAGCTAGCAGAAATATGGAGAAACATGAAATATTTCATATTTCCCAGCTAGCATTTGTTATAACAGTGAAAAGTGAGTATCCGTGGCTAATTTGCATGAACATGATCAACTTGCCATCTGGAACAGTCATCACAGAGATGCAACTGCAAGCAGTCCTCAGATGCTACTATTCTTTTGTATGAAAATGAACTATAAGTTAGTGGGGAAAACCCTACTCCATATCATTACAGCAGAAGTGCTATAGTTCAAATGGATAGTTTTATACACTCTATATTTCTATGCTTATTATGTGGGGCAAGGAGAATTACGTCAGAAATAAGATTTCTCCCTCCTTCAACTTGCCAATTCTATTGTTTACAGATGAGTTTTTGCTTCTTATTACAGATTAAATTTCTCCTTACATACCCATGCAGTTCTCCAAAGAAGTATCAGTGCCTATTCGGACATCATCAATGGCAATGTCTCCTGAATGACCATTGTTTATGGTGCCTTCAAATACAATCTAGGGGTGAAAATAGACAGAATAGTAAATCCACATACCACCTTTGCATATTTCAAAGTAAGGGATTAAAGTTATCAGATTTCTTAGGGTTTAGAAGATTTCAACTCACAAAAAAGGTAGTAAAGCTCAAGAGAACCCTTCAAATGTATCCATTATCGCCAATTCCTCGAAAGTTAGTTTTTTTCTTTTAAAAGTTACTTGGAGTGGAAATAAATATTGGCTGCCCACCATTCTTTTTGACCAAGCTAAAGGCTCAGCAATCTTCACCTTCTCCTAATCCATTCTAGCTCTCTTCATCTTTCTCCAGCTTTTGACATCCTACAGAAATTTATTTAAATTAGTGCCTTAATTAAATTTTACATTATTTCTCTGATAAGACACAAATGAGTGCAAAAAAAAAAATCATAACCTTCTGGGAGCTAGTAAAAAAACTTTACCCTAACATAATCTTGTATTTGGTTCTAAAATTGCTGTAGTTTTAACAATTTCATATTGTATATTATTTATTCATTGATAATTTAATATCAGTAAACTGCCTAGAGTCCAGTAGGTCTCATTAAACAAATAAGGAAATAAATTTATAATAATAATAATAACAACAGCAGCAGCAGCAGCAACAACAGAGTTGGAAGAGACCTTGGAGGTCTTCTAGTCGAAGCCCCTGCTTAGAAAGGAAACACTATACCACTTCAGACAAATGGTTATCCAACATCTTTTTTAAAACTTCCAATGTTGGAGCATTCACAACTTCTGGAGGCAAGCTGTTCCACTGATTCTAACTGTCAGGAAATTTCTCCTTAGTTCTAAGTTGCTTCTCTTTGTTTAGTTTCCACCCATTGCTTCTTGTTCTATCCTCAGGTGCTTTGGAGAATAGTTTGACTTCGTCTTCTTTGTAGCAATCCCTGAGATATTGGAAAACTGCTATCATGTCTCCCCTAGTCCTTTTCATTAAACTAGACATGCCAGTTCCTGCAACCCTTCTTCATGTTTTAGCCTCCAGTTCCCTAATCATCTTTTGCTCTTTTCTGCATTCTTTCTAGAGTGCTCTTTTTTACACTCTTTTTGCATCGTGATGAATGAATGCAGTATTCCAAGTGTGGCCTTACTAAGGCATTATAAAGTGGTATTAGCATTTCACGTGATCTTGATTCTATCCCTCTGTTAATACAGCCTAGAACGGTGTTGGCTTTTTTGGCAGCTGCTGCACACTGCTGGCTCATATTTAAATGGTTGTCCACTAGGACTCCAAGATCCTTCTCACAGTTACTACTGTTGAGCCAGGTATCACATATAATGTACCTGTGCATTTTTTTTCTTGCCAAAATGTAGAACCTTACTTGTTGATTTGGAAATAAAGAACTTGAACATAAACCTCAAATACACTACATATATATCTAGTGGGCAAACACCAGAAAACATAACTTGTTTTCATTGTGGTTCTTCATCTTTGCTCCCATCTCAAGGTCCAGCTTGACTAATCTTCCAAGAAAATAGTATGGATTTGGGAGTGTGATGAGATGAATCTATGCATAGTTTCCATTAAGTTTGGGCAATGATAAGACTCATGGAGGGATTCTAGCAAAGAATGTTTAATGTTTAACAAGATTTGTCTGCCACCCAACTCCAGTGTACTCTGGGCGGCTAACAACATATAAAGACAATATAAAAATTACAGTACCAAAAATAAAATACAGAAACAGTCAATGACCCTATTCAAACATTCAGTCATTCATGGTCCCAGGTCCGCCGGAAAAAACAGGTCTTAATGGTTTTCCAGAAGGCTGGTAGGGCAGGGACAGTGCGAATCTCCAAGGGCAATTGGTTGTAAAGGGTCGGAACTGCCACAGAGAAGGCTCTTCCCCATTGCTCCGCTAACCAACATTGTTTGGCAGATGGGAGACGGAGAAGGCCAACTCTATGGGCCCTTATTGGCCGCAGGGAAGTGTGAGTATAGGCAGTCCTATAAATAGTCTGGTCCTAAGAAGCAGAAATACTGAAATATCAAAAAAAGATCCCAAATAGCTCGCCTGGACTTTGGACCATATCCAAGTTCAGTTTTGTTACTGACTATGAATGAATAGTTTGCACCCCATGCTAATTTTGTACAAAAAACTGCAAAGAGAAGAAAGAAAACCAAGCAAACAAACTAAGAGCTTCATTCTATATTCCAGCTAATTTTGCAATATAGGCAAACATGCCTGTCAGGTTTAATTTCCACACTTTATTTTAAAACTGAGACTGGCATTTTCATCAAAATGCTTCAGTATGGTGAAAGGAAACACAATGCGGGTTAGTGAAAAACAATAGGGTAGGCGGGGAATGCTTCTGAATTGTTGGGAGCAGCGGCAAATACAGGTCGACAAGAAGTTTCTGACTTTATATTCATATCAAATTTAAATTGCTTTTATAATTATTTCTCTTCCCAAGAAGCCCTGGCTGCTGCTGCATATCTGTCAAGGTTAGACTACTAATCTCTGATAGGGAATTTAAAACATCCTACAAAACAAATATTGTAGGAATTTTCATAGGGAGGAAACTGGGTTGTTAAATAGCACAGATAGTGCTTGACTTATAACCACAATCGAGACCAGAATTTCCATTGCTAAGCCAGACAGTTGTTAAGTGAGTCATGCCCAATTTTACAACTTTTTTTTGCTACAGTTGTTAAGCAGATCACTGCAGTTGTTAAGTGAATTGTGTGGTCATTAAGTGAATTAGGCTTTCTCTATTGACTTTGAGTGTCAGAAGCCAAATGGGAATGTTGCCAATGGTGATCACATGAGCATTTGCTGCAAACATTGAAATATATTTTGTTTGCCAAGCTCCCTAATTTTGATTACATGATTGTAGGGATATTGCAATAGTTATAAGTGTTGGACTGGACTGGTCATAAATCACTTATTTCAGTGCCATTGTAACTTTAAACGGTTGCTAAATGAATGGTTGTAAGTCAAGGAGTAGCATAACTAGAATAACTAGCATTCATAACTAGCATTCTTCTTCCATCAAGCAATTGGGGTAAGTTTCATTGCTGGATTGCAAAAGTGATTAAAGCATCAGGCTACAAACCAGGAGATCATATGTTCCAGTTGTGCTTTAGAAATGAAGCCAGAAGGGCTGGTCACTATCTCTCAGTCCTAGGAAGAAGGCAAGGGCAAACCTTAAAATGTCTTGCTAAAAAAACCTGCAGGGACTTGTCCAGACAGTTACCATGAGTCAGAAATTTACTCTAAGACAGTGGTTCTCAACCTGTTGTTCATGGACTCCTGGAAGGCTGCAATTTCATCACGGGGGTCCATGAAGATTTCATGCTGTCTTGTCTGGTGCTTTAAATCTTGAGTTAAGTCTTGGTGGTCTGTGGGATTTGGCTGCAGGACTGTGCGGTGAACTCCAGTGCTGGGGTGCCCTGAAGAAGGGGCTCATCTTTATCTCTAGGTTGTTTCCAATCTTATTTGAAGGGTTGGATGATGGGAACGCAGTTTGCCACAGCTTCCGCTTCAAACTATTCTCCCTTGATTTAGAGGCAGGACTACCTTCTCCAGGTGGCCACCATCCTAAGGCATTTATCTTTCTAATTATCTGTCTGCCTCTACCTATTTCAAGGGCATCTGCAAGGTCCTGATAAAGCAGCCAGCATATTGGCCATGACTGCAGGATGCATGTCAAAAAGAGTGGGGTATTCTGATTAAATATTTTGGCTGCCATTTTGACTTTTTTTGACCCATTCCTGTGGACTATTCAAATTAATACACAATTGCCCTCTATTGCTTAAAGTGTCTGAAAACATGTGACCCACTTTGGAGCTCTGGTCATAATCGCTCCCTTCCTCTCTACAAGTAGGTGTGCAATTTCTTTCTGTGTTTCTCTAGATTCTTAAATAATTATAGCAACCAATAATCTAGACAAACTTTTAAATTCCTGCTGCCTCCAATATACACTCACATTTACCTCTTATGTGTTTGCTTGACAGGCTACATGATCATCATCCAAGAGAAAATAGGGGAGGGAAAAACAATCACAAAAGGTAGAGCTATCAGATCTGGGTTGCAAACATCTCTGTGATTGCAAAAAGCAGAAAATACATGGAGAAAACTCTGTCTTTTAGTTGCCTACTGCTGGTGATCTTGGTTTTTGGTAGATCCACATCTATCAAGAAGCAGAGAATCTCTTAAGGATACAAATCACAATAAAATAAACCCAAAGCTAAGCTGTATATGAAATAGGCAAAATCCAAGTAGCAAATACACAGTTGTTCAGTTACTATAGCAACATGGAAAACAAAATGAAAGAGGGAAAGCTCTTATGAACAATATTTTCTTTTCTTTTTTTAATGACAAATGAAACATGGTCTTTTGAAATCTGGGAGATGAATGTGTAGTGATGCTCAATCTCAAGCCACATCTTAACATGCTCACCTGATATTCTGTATCATAACTAGGCAGAAGAATGCGGCCTTCTCTCCACTCCTCCCCTTGGTCTTCCCTGATGATCCACAGTGGTTTGTTTTCATGTGTTGCCTCCCGCCACACCTGCAGCATAGTCCCACTCCCTCCAGAGAGCTGGTACCAAAACATCAGGCACACGGCACTCCTGGGCAAGAAGACAGTGGGGCTGATCAGCCGAGCATGTTGTCCTTCTCTTCTTGCGCTGCTTTGCAGCCTCAAATAACTCTTGCCATCTGCTGAAAAAGATTAATCCTAATTAGAATTTGCAATAGATATGGCAATCTATGGTTATTAGCTCTAGCTAAT
This sequence comes from Erythrolamprus reginae, assembly GCF_031021105.1. NCBI lineage: Eukaryota > Metazoa > Chordata > Lepidosauria > Squamata > Dipsadidae > Erythrolamprus > Erythrolamprus reginae. The sequence goes on from NC_091950.1 coordinate 204,521,200, forward strand.
GAGAAATTCAACCATGAATAGCAAGGAAGTACATGGTTCATAATTTCAGTATGATGTAGAAAAAGAGGTCACTCATTTCCTGTCCTGCTTCACACTGCTATAACATGCGGAGAAAACTTAACACTTAAATGTCAGATGAAGGAAGTGTGCATTTTAAATAAAGCAATGGTTATTCTCCAAAAATTACTGTGTTTGGAAGAAGAAGCTGCTTCCACAGGAACCTGCTTACTCATTAAGATGGGTGAGATCCTGTGGTGTAGAGTTTAAAGCTACAGCTTTGTAAGCCAAACCCCACAGGTTCAAATCCTGGTAAGATAGCTGCAGAGAGCAAAAGAGTTTGAAGTAGACTAATAGTAATCTCCTATTTTTAAGCGCTGTGCATAAGTGCACCAGCGTGCCTTCCGTCCCCTGTCCTTACTGTTTCTTTAGTTTTACTAGTTGCATGTATATGAATATTATTTCTAATGCTTTCCCCCCCCCAAATTTTTGTCTTTTACTAGTAACATGTATATAAATATTATTATATCTTCACATACCTGACAAAACAAATAAATCAAATAAATAAATAAATAAAGATATCCTAGAAAAACTTATTTTTGCATCCTACTCTATTTAACTATTTATTTCTTAGTGATATCATCAGATTTAGGATTCTCTTCATCTGTGACCTTTCTTTCGGCTCTTACCCTTTGGTAGATGTTTAAGACCATCTCATTTCAAAGTCATTTTGGGGGGGGGGGGATGGAAGAATGGTGATAATTTTGGAAGAGTTACAACTTGTTCTCCACTCCTCCAACCCCCATGTTTCAGTCTATATTAAACTGCCCAGTATCATTTCATCTTGATAGTACAAAAATAATTGCAACAAAAAATGTTTTGGGGTTTGTCCCTAAACATTTTAGTTTTTTTCTTCTTTATCATTTATGTACCTTTGCATTTTATTTCTTTAAACTCTAACCCTAACATATTTTGATACTGAACATATTTCAGTATTTTCTCAATACCAAATTGAAAGTTTATTGCTAAAATGTGGTCTGTTAACTAATTAAACCATTACACAAAAAAGAGGTAACAGTCAATAATTTATCCAAAACTACCAATGCATATGCTGGATTGATGCCATGCAGAGCATCTTTACTGACTTTTTTCTTGGGAAGGCTGCTATGAAGCCTTCTTGCTTTATTCATCGCAATCCTGCAAGGTTATTTACACTTTTGCTGAATCACAAGCATATTTTCATGGGATTTACACATTGGGAAAACTTCATCTGGTAAATATTTGCTTCTCATATTAAAAAATATATGCCATTAATTTTCTACAGAGAGAAGTTTAAACATGTGTGTAGGCCTATGACAGTTAATATATTTGTAGAATGACAGCGCCGGACTTACCCGGCAGGCAGGCTTTGCTGGAGGGACCGGGAGACACGGTCCCTCATGGCGGCCGCCATCTTGGATCCCGGGCGAAGTCTCGCGATGCGAGACTTCGCTCGGGAGATCGGGGCCTGATTGGTCAGGCCCCTGATTGGTCCGGGCGGGGCCTGCTTGCCCTATATAAGGGCGAGCAGGCCCGGGGCTCTTCCTTTTCGCCCGGACCAAGCTACAAAGCAGACATTCGGTTGTCTGCTCCGGCGGCCATTTTGAGTGGCGACCTCGTGCGAGGCGCCATTTTATGGCCTGCGGTCTTGCGAAGAGCCTCATCTTGCGTATAGCGGAGCCAGCATCGGCTGGACTCCGCTCCGGTTTGGAGCCTCATTGCCCTTTGGGGGGTGGTGGGGGTGCTGCCTTCTGGGCACAAAAAAGATACTCTCCTTCCCCTTTTTGGTTCGAGGCCTGGGATAAAGGCCTAGGGTCGGGCCTTGTGCCCAGGGGGAGGTGGGATTAGCCTCCTGTAGGGGTTTTTCCTGCGGAGGCCTGCGGCTCCAGGCAGGCTTTTGCCAACGCAGGCCAGGGTTAATTGTTGGGTTTTCTCTACTTTCCCCTTTGGTAAAAAATAGATTTAATTGTCTGTAATGGCCCCTAAGAAGCGGCCAGCTAAGGCTCTCCCGGCCCAACCTGTGGTGCGGCCTAGGAGGGCTGCCAGGCCGTCTGCCCGGGCTCGGGCGGCGGCTGAGGGGCCCCCGGGGGGGATCCCGGTGGGAGGGGTGGTTGGGTTTGCACCCACAGTCCCTCAACCCGCGGTGTCCCCTTCTCTCTCCTGGGCCAGGGTACTGGAGCGGCTCGACGAGTTGGAGAGGTGGCGGTCGGGGGCAGGCCCGGAGGGGCTTTCCTCGGCTGCCACCGCAGCATGGGGCGCAGACCCCGAAGAGGAGTCGGCCCCAGCAGGGCAAGTGGCCCAAGACGCACAGATGGCGGGCACCGGACAGGCGGGCAGCATCGGTCAGACGGGCCACGCTGGACAGATGGCCCAGACGGGGCAATGGCCATCCTTCCCGGGCCCATCCAGGATGGGCCCACCGTGGATGTCTTCTACCCCTTACGGGGCAGGTGAGGTTGCACCACATACAGGCACATCCCCGCTCCTGCCCATACAGGGTCCCGGGTTCATCCCGCCAGCTATGGGGGGTGGCAACAGTTTCACGGGGGCTGCTGCAGGCACCTGCGGTCAGGTTTGGTCCCCGCCGGCTCCGCCAGCGGGGGCGCTGGGGGTGCCTGTCCCGCCTGGGGCGGGGGTGGGGGGTTGGATTCCTCCTCCACCGGCCATTATGCCACCGGTCCCCATTCATGTACCCGCCAGGGCTTGGGGTGCTGGGCTCGGGGGCCACCACGGTGTGGGACCCGTTCGCCAGCATCAAGCCTGGGGCCATCCCTTGTGGGTTGCCCGCCACTCCTTTAGGGTACCATCTGCACCCCTCAGTTAAGGAGGCAATCTGGCGGGGGGAATACGTTGATTTGTTCTCCCTCCTGAATAGGGAGGTCCCTAAACAAGATAAGGAGATTGTCCCTGGGGAGAAAGTGAAAAAGACAAAGGTCACGAAATGCTTCAGCTCGTGGCTGTATGCATTTCTGACCTTTGCGTCGGTGGTCATTCAGAGACAGCCGGAGAGGGCCGCTGCCTTGTTGAAGTACATCGACCTGATAGCGAGGGCCCATTTCGAGTATGGGGGGACCATATGGAGGCACTATGACAAGGGCTTCCGTATGCGCATTGCCCATGAACCCTACTTGCCTTGGAATATGGTGGTTCCGGACCTGTGGTTCCAGGCCACTCATATGTCAGGGAAGGAGGGCTGTGATAGGACCGATAGCGGTCATTTTATGGAGGAGGAGCCTGCGACGCCCGCGCCGGCAAAGGCAGTGGCGGGTGCCGTTAGTAAGGGTGCCTCTTTAATTTGTCACGAGTTCGCTGCAAAGGGGGCGTGTTTTCGCCCCTTTTGCAGGTTTCGTCACGCCTGCGGAAGTTGTGGGGGAAACCATTCCGCAGCCGTGTGCCCCCGCCCCAAGAAGGGGATTGAAAAGAAAGGCTCGGGTCCCCCAAAGCCTCCCCCGCCTGCTGGGGGAAAAGGGGCCCAGCCCAATTAAGTTGGGGGTTCTCGAGGGTTGGTTGGGAGACTACCACCCTCGCTCGAGAGCGGCCGCTCTCTTGCTAGGCTTCGCAGAGGGATTCAGGATCCCTTATCAGGGTGTTAGGAGGGCCTTCATGTCTGACAACCTTAGGTCGGTTGTTGGTCATGAGGACGTTGTTAGGGAGAAGATTGGGAAGGAGGTTGCCGAAGGCAGGGTCCTGGGGCCCTTTGCGGAGCCGCCCTTCCCGAATCTTCGTGTGTCTCCCTTAGGTGTGGTCCCCAAAAAGGCGAGTGGTGAATTTAGGTTGATTCACCATTTGTCTTTTCCAAAAGGGGAGTCAGTGAATGATTTCATTCCTGACGAGCTGTGTTCAGTCCGGTATGCGTCCTTTGATGCAGCCGTGACTATGGTTAGGAAGTGTGGGGTGGGAGCCCTTATGGGTAAATGCGACATTAAGTCGGCATTCCGGCTCCTCCCCATACACCCAGACGACTTTGAGCTGTTGGGCTTTCATTTCGAGGGGGGCTATTACGTGGACAGAGCTTTGCCCATGGGGTGCTCTGTCTCGTGCTCTCTTTTTGAGAGTTTTAGCACCTTTTTGGAGTGGGCGCTCAGGAGGCAAAGGGGCCTGGGTACGGTCGTTCACTACCTTGATGATTTCCTTTTGGCGGGGCCTGCGCATTCGGAGCAATGTTTTGCTTTGATGCGGGACTTCGAAGCCCTTTGTGCTCAATTAGGGGTGCCTTTAGCCTCTGAGAAGACCGAAGGCCCCGCCACCAGGATTACCTTTCTGGGTATTGAATTGGACTCAGAGGAGCAATCTTCCAGATTGCCCCTAGAGAAGTTGGTAAAGATTAAGCGGAAGCTTGATGAGGTTCTGGGCTGCCGGAAGGTGACCCTACGGCAGCTTCAGGAACTGGCAGGCATCCTTAATTTTGCCTGTCGGGTAGTTGTTCCTGGAAGGGCTTTTTCCAGGAGGTTGTATGATGCGATGCAGGGGCTCCGTTTGCCCCATCATCGTACCCGCATTCGCGCTGGGGTCAGGGCTGACCTCGGCGTGTGGCGGGACTTTTTGGATAGATTTAACGGGTTGTCTTTCTGGAGGCACGAGCTTCTGTTGGAAGCTGAGTTGCAGCTCTGCTCTGACGCCGCGGGGACTTGTGGTTTCGGGGTAGTGTTAGGTGACCAGTGGTGCTGGTCGGCATGGCCTCCGGAATGGAGTGCCTCTTCGTTGGTTAAGGACCTTACGTTCCTGGAGCTCTTCCCCTTAATAGTGGCCTTAGAGCTTTGGGGGGAGCAGTTTAGGGACAAGACGGTGCACTTTTGGTGTGACAACCTAGCGGTTGTCCATGTGGTAAATGCCCTGTCCTCAAAGAGCGACAGGGTCATGCGGCTTGTCCGCCATTTTGTGCACCGGTCCTTGTCTCTAAACGCATTGTTTTTGGCTAAGCATGTCCCCGGGTTGGATAACGGGGTCGCTGATGCCTTGTCCCGTGGTCAGTTGTCCAAGTTTCGGACCCTGGCCCCGTGGGCCCGAGAGTTGCCAGAGGAGTTTCCCGGCCACCTCTGGAGTCTGGGAGGGATCCAGAGTGGTGGAGAGGCTAGGCATCCCGGGCAATCCCCTTGTCTGTGGCGCCCGGCACCTTGGGGCACACCAGCGTGCGGGCAAGGAGTTTGGGGATTTCAGGCAGGGCTGGGGTTACCAGCTTAGCTGGCCCGGCCCTGTATAGCGCCTGGCCGGGTTCTGCGTCCAGCTTGGGCGGCGTGGCCTGTCAGTTAGGATGATCCGGTCCTGGTTAGCCGGCCTCGCCTTTCTGTACAAGGCGGGGAGGTTTGCAGTTTTTTCGGGTGACTTTGCACCCGGTAGGTGCTGGAAGGCCGTACGAGGGAGCGAGCGGGGGCCCCTGGTGACACTCGTCAGGCTCGACGGTGGAGCAGCTGCGCTTTAATCAACGTGGTTTTTGGCAGTCTGTGTTCCTCATTGTAAGAGGCCCGTCTTTTTGGGGCATTGACTGGTGTCATGCTTGGGGCCCTTGGGGCCAGCGAGGCCTGGCCTCATCTCAGGCTGGCAATTCGCTCCGTGCCTTCCAGCACGCTGATCTGGCCGTTAGACAAGGGGGGGGTCCCTTGTGGTAAGGCGGTCTGGGTCAGATCAGTTACGCAGAGGGGTTACCATCTACCTTAGTGCGGCCGCCGACCAATCGGTGTGTACGGTGGCCGCCCTACAGCTTTGGTTTTCTGCGGGGATCAGGTCTGGGATACCCGTCTAGGCATTGGGACGGTACCCCTTCTGACCCGTTTATACTTTTGTGCGTTAGTACCCAGGGCAATGGCCCAGGTGGGCACGGATCCCGCCGGTTATGGAACGCGTTCGTTCCGTATCGGCGCCGCCACTAGCACGGCACTTTCTGGTTTCCCGGCCCACTGGATTCGGGTGATCGGCCGCTGGCGGTCAGCGGCATATTTGGGTTATGTTAGGCCCGCTGAGGATCCTAGGCAGGGCTTAGGCTAGGTGACCTCTCTGCGTGTGTTTCCTCTTGCGGGTCCCCAGGCTGACGTGACACCGACGGCGCTGCTGTGTGGCCACAGCATGATTTGCTGGGCCGGCCGCCTGGCGGCCAGGAGCGCTGTCGGGACCCAGCCGTCCCTGGGGCGGTGGGTCAGGGTTGCCTGGTTGGGCCGGAGGGGTATGCGGTGGGAGGGTCTCCTACCGGTGTGGCTGGGCGGTCAGCTTTTGGTGGCTGCGCCCGGCAATATGGGGGGCGGCTCCTGGAGTCGTTCCCAAGTGGGGTTGGGTGGGCAGTGTCCTGTGGCCGCACCCAGGTGGCTGGTATTGCACTTAGGTGGCAATGACCTGTGCATACTGGGAGGCCTGGCGCTGATCATCCAGGCACGCGAAGACCTGCGAAGGCTTCGTGAGGTCTGGCTCACCACGCAAGTGGTGTGGTCAGAACTATTACCTAGGCTTGTTTGGAGGGACGCCTCTCCCCTTAGGGCCATTCACCGGGCTAGGCGACGGGTGAATAGGGCTATGGGTAAAACAGTTAGAGGGTTGGGTGGAGTAGTAATACCTCATCCCCTTATATCAATAGACCAGCCATGGCTCTACCGTGATGATGGCGTTCACCTGTCTGACCAGGGGAACGCCATCTTCTTACAGGACCTGCAGCGGTCTCTGCGTGAGCTGGCGCAGATAGAGGGGGGAGTCGGGGGGCCAAGATAGAGATCTGACCCCCGCTCCTGTGGCAGGTTAGGGGCGGAAAATTGGGTGGTTTAGCAACCGCGCGTTCTCCCTTGGGCATCTTTGGGGATGATTGACAGGTTCTCTGCAAGCTCATGGAGGGAGTTTCTGCCTGAGCAGCTGGGGGGAACCTGTCTTTGGGTCCTGCACCTTTAATTCCCCGATTCGGGTTAGCCGGTGGGACCCCCCTCATGCACAGCATGGCAGAAAAGGTCACAGGTGACGGCCTGGCCCTCACCTGGACCTTGCATCGAGATACGCCCATGTGTTGCCCAGGAATGTTTACTGGCATAACGTCATTTCCGCCCCGGAAGTATTTGTTTGACCCTGCAGGTCCAGTTCCGGGTCATAGTTGTTTATGCTAATTTATGCAAAGTATTTGAATAAATTATGCAAATTTATGTTAATAAAAATGACCCAATTTTAAATCCAGCTCTGGTGTCCGTGTCGTTACTCCGTCTCTCCAGCAATGACAGCGCCGGACTTACCCGGCAGGCAGGCTTTGCTGGAGGGACCGGGAGACACGGTCCCTCATGGCGGCCGCCATCTTGGATCCCGGGCGAAGTCTCGCGATGCGAGACTTCGCTCGGGAGATCGGGGCCTGATTGGTCAGGCCCCTGATTGGTCCGGGCGGGGCCTGCTTGCCCTATATAAGGGCGAGCAGGCCCGGGGCTCTTCCTTTTCGCCCGGACCAAGCTACAAAGCAGACACCCGCCCGCCCTCCACTATTTTGCAGTGTGCTTAGGGGTCGCCCTTAGGGGGCCGAATGGGAATTTTTTGCAGTTCTGCCTCTTAGCTGAGCTGTTTTTTCGCCCATTCCACACTGGGGTGATGGCTGTGCGGTTAGGGGGTGCTTGCATTAATTAGGTTAATTGGCTTACCTTTGGTCATTTGGGTAGGCAGGTTAGGGGCGGAAAATTGGGTGGTTTAGCAACCGCGCGTTCTCCCTTGGGCATCTTTGGGGATGATTGACAGGTTCTCTGCAAGCTCATGGAGGGAGTTTCTGCCTGAGCAGCTGGGGGGAACCTGTCTTTGGGTCCTGCACCTTTAATTCCCCGATTCGGGTTAGCCGGTGGGACCCCCCTCATGCACAGCATGGCAGAAAAGGTCACAGGTGACGGCCTGGCCCTCACCTGGACCTTGCATCGAGATACGCCCATGTGTTGCCCAGGAATGTTTACTGGCATAACGTCATTTCCGCCCCGGAAGTATTTGTTTGACCCTGCAGGTCCAGTTCCGGGTCATAGTTGTTTATGCTAATTTATGCAAAGTATTTGAATAAATTATGCAAATTTATGTTAATAAAAATGACCCAATTTTAAATCCAGCTCTGGTGTCCGTGTCGTTACTCCGTCTCTCCAGCAATATTGATAATAGAGTATACACTAAAGACTGAATCCCACGCATATTTTGCACTATTTAGAACATATTTATACGAGAGAAAATATCTGAAAAACAACAGCCCTGTGCCTGAAGAATGAACCAAAGAAAATAATACGGAGCTGTGCAGCCCTTCAGATATAAAACCGAAAAAGTATCTCAGAGCATGTGGTGACATGGATGTGACTCTTCTTTGTCCAAGTCCTTCAGACAAATTTGTTGCAGATCCATACTAAACTATACACAAATTGTTAGGAAGACTAATCTTAACAAGAGAGGCATCCACCAACTGGATAGAAAGACAGGACATTGTCCTGGTTGAGACAGAGAAGTAAGGTGGCTATCTATTTCACCAACAGCCATAAACACAAACATCTCCTGATCAAGACACTTGAAAAACTTAACACAAATGATTAACATAATTAGAGCAAGTGAAAGTGCTATAATTTGCAAGGAAAATTGACTCTCTAATCATGACATTATTAGTGTGCGTCCATGGGCATGCACATATTCATATTTCTTTCTTTTATTTGCTACTCTGTTTTTAAGGTAGGCACTTGTGAGCACTTTCTTGTCATTCACTATGCTGACATTACAATCAGGGGAGAGAGATCCCTCTGCCCCCACTTAATAAGCAATAAATACTTTACAATCTGGACTAGCAGAAAATTTAACTGACGGTTCTGCTCCTGCTTCCTCCTCCCCCTTCTTATATTTACAAAGATTAATCCTCAACTTCAAACAGAAAGATGAAGCTGCTATTGGGGATCTAAGCAAAATGATTCAAACATGGTAACAGATGCCAAGAGCAAAGGTGACTAATTTGAGTTGAAAGAAAAAATCAGTCTCTTGGGGCCCTACTCAACTTTTACCTACCTAAGCAGAGCAGAAACATGCCCTAGCAACATTTTTTCTTCCAAACCCACTGACATTGCTTTCATCTTGTCCTCAGTCCTTGACTGTTACAAGTTTAAGATGCCCTTAGCTATATCACTATTAAAAAATAAAAATAAAAATAAAAAAGTGTTTCCTCCTTATTCTGTTCCCAAGGTTAGAATCAAAACACACAAAATCCATTGGGCTTTGCTTGCTACACATTATTTTGAAAGTAAGTAAGGAAATACAGTGACCTGAAACAGAGGTAACAGAAGCAGGATAAGAATCAGCAATGCGTCTACAAATTTGTTACTCGTATCATTTTCGGTCAACTCAAGAATGGATGGACTACACCAACTCAGTAGTGGGGAAAAGACCCTCCAGTAGCATTGTAGAAGTTAGGAATGTGTGTGTTATCTGTGATTTGTTTTCTTCAAACATTCTACCACCTCTTCAATAGGCCAAAATTTGAGTAATGGAGAGTAAATGAGCCGATGTGGCACAGCGGGTAGAGTGCAGTACTGCATGCCACTAAAGCTGACTGTTAGATCTGCAGGTCAGCAGTTCAAATCTCATCACCGGCTAAAGGTTGACTCAGCCTTCCATCCTTCTGAAGTGGGTAAAATGAGGACCCGGATTGTGGGGGCAATATGCTGGCTCTGTTAAAAGATGCTATTGCTAACATGTTGTAAGCCGCCCTGAGTCTAAGGAGAAGGGCAGCATAAAAAAATTGAATGAATGAATGAATAAACAAACAAACATAAATAATAAATTGCTTATTTATATGTTTGATTGCCCTGAGGCAAATACTCAACCTTCCTACCCAACCCCATGTTAATGAAAGTGGACTACCTTTGGGATTTTAGTTTTTAAATAATGGCTAAGAGTGGGGAGAAAAAAAGAAATCTGGGTTGGTTTGCTGATGTTTTAGAGTGAGAGTAAGCTTTCACATTATCCGGTACAAACAGCCTGATAATAATGCAAACCTTAAAATAAAATTAATGGAAGAGAATATAACTTCTAGATGTTCCCCCTGTACAGGCAGGAGAAAGAGAATATTGTTTTCACTATAAATAGAATTCACATTTGATACACTGCACTCACTGGAACTATTTCATAATGGCTTTATAGCTTTGCTACAATAAACCTACTTATCTAAGCTTTTGTGTTTTTGGGCAGGCAGTCTTGAACTTTTTACCTTGCTATTGAAGGAAGTCTGACAGTTACTGTATTGTGTAGGAATGCTGTATCCTATGTCATGCTAATGTTGATCTCAGGATATAGTTAACACACCAAAAAGCTATTCCTGTGGACTTTGTTGCTACTTTATAGGAAGAGTACTGATTTATGTGTTTTATTTATTTATGTATATAGCCACTCACCACACAATTCAGTACAATATACATTATTAATAAACTGTAATAAATTTAATTAAAACACATATCAAAAGAAGGCATAACATGTAGTCCAAATAAGAAAATACTATAGAACATGTAAAGTGCTGAGAAAAAACAATCCAATGGTCATTCCATGTACAAGCCCAATGCTGAAGAAAAAAACCAGGCCTTAATGCCTTTCAAACCCCCCCCCTCCCCCCCAAAAAAACCCCCAGATAGGTTGGATTTCAGAGAGTAGGCTGTTACAAAGGCAGGAACATCAACAGAGAAGGCCTGTCTCTTAACTCCTGCCAGAGGACAAACCTTTCAGAACTTGCTGGATGGACAGAAGTAATCAAACCTGGCCCTGCATTGCTTTACAGATATAATAAAAAATAAAAATAAATAAAAGAGCCGAGGTAGTGCAGTGGGTAGAGTGCAGTACTGCAGGACACTAAAGCTGACTGCTAGATCTGCAGGTCAGCAGTTCAAATCTCATCACGGGCTCAAGGTTGACTCAGCCTTCTATCCTTCCGAGGTGGGTAAAATGAGGACCCACATTGTGGGGGCAATATACTGGCTCTGTTATTTCTCTGCTATTGCTAACATGTTGTAAACCGCCCTGAGTCTAAGGAGAAATGTGGCATTAAAAAAAATCAGATAGATAGATAGATAGATAGATAGATTGATGATAGATAGATAGATCTGCTAGTATATTTAATTAAATGTTGGCATTATTAGCAGAGTAGTAGTAGCAGATGTTCCTTTTGCTTTGCTGTGGTAATGTTGCTGAATGCTACTCATGCAATGCCAGCTCCCATTATGCAGCTTACAAAATGTATATTTTTGAAAACATTTTAACAAATCTCCTGTCATGGCAGCAGTTAGATTAGTACAGGGGTGGGCAAAATTGGCTCTTCTTTGACTTGTGTACTTCAACTCCCAGAATTCCTGAGCCAATCATGCTAGCTCAGGAATTCTGGGAATTGAAGTCCACATGTCATAGAAGAGTCAGCTTTGCCTGCCCCTGAATTAGTATACCAGGGAGGTATTAACTACTAACTAATTTAAAAAATTAAAAACTGATGAGATGATTGCCTTATATCAGGGGTATCAAACTCAATTGAGGTCTGCATCAGGGTTGTTTTTTACCTCGGGAGGCTGAGTGGGCGTGGCTGAAGTGGGCATGTGAGCAGCATTCCTGGGCTCTGTTTTCATTGGTAGAGAGCTGCAGAAGGCCATTGCAGCCCTCATGAGCTCCGTTTTTGCTGGCAGAGGCATGCAGGCCAGTCCTTCACTGTTTCTAGGATGGCCCTGTGGGCCAGATCTAAGCACCATGTGGCCTGGATGCAGCCGCAGGCCTTGAGTTTGATGTCCTGTCCTATTCTGCTTGATGCAGCATTTTTGAGCAAGAGCAGAATTCTCTATTGGCTACTCAAAATATTCTTTGCAATGTCTTTTAATCAACTCTCTTTCGCCAGTCCTTCTGCAATTATTATTATTTATTATTGGCTGGTCAATAGTAATCAGCACAATCCAGTAGTGGGATTCCCCCCCTCTCCTCCTGGGCGGTGGCATTTCGCTGTGTTCGAGAGAACACCAAATGCCGAACCTGAACTTTAAAAAAAGTTCAGGTTCGGCATGCCAAACATTGCAAACCTGAACTTTGCAAGTTTGGTTCGCCCAGCACTAGTCATTGGGCAAATCAAGCCTAAATAATCCATAACAATCTAGATATTAAGGAAGGAAGTTTCAACTTTGTTATTGTCCATTTATAAGCTTATTTTTTTATGTTCCAGGAGCATTTAAATTTAAACTGCTACGGTGATGTGTATTGTACACTGAAACAATACAAAGATATTTAAAACTAGACCAGAAAGGAGTGAAAATTCCTCAATTTTTCTGGGTACCTATCTGTATTATCCAAACACTAAAAAGATGCTTCCAATGTTCATTGAACTTTATACATGGTATAAAGAAACAAGACAATACAAATATGTGTGTCCTGGATTTCTTTTCAAGAGGGTAAAAGTCATTGCAGTATACACAACCAGCCATATCCTGGATTTTAGCTATTTCCACTAACAAGGTTAATGGGCATGCATAAGTGCACCAGCGTGCTTTCCGTCCTCTGTCCTAATGTCTCTTTTATGTTTCTTTTAGCTCCATGTATATGAACTCTATTATTCCCAATGATTATTTCTTCCATATTATTCCTAATCCCTTATCTTCTATTCTCTTATTGATGTATTTTACTATGATTATATCCTCTGAAAACTACATTATGTATTGAAAAAATAAAAAAATAAAAACAACAGCATTCTTACTAAATTAGTACTGAACCTTGGGAAGCTATTCTTCCATGAATTCAACTGCTCCTTATCTTAAATTACCTTATACATGTTATAGTGACCAAATTCAAAATGGTGACAGCTATTTTTAATGTAATGTTATCTTTTTAAATACCTGAAAATTATTGTGTTAGTCTTTCTGTTTTTATTTTCTTTGTAAGACAATATTTAACTTCTTCAAACTATTCTTTACAGGAATATTCTATGTTTTAAATGCTACTGTCTCTCTACAGTTATCTCAATTATTCATTTACTTTGCTTGTCTATGGTAAATTTGGAACAAGCCTAGTAGCGAAGACTTTATATCTTCCTGCAATTATAGCCTATTGTGCAGAAATGTATAGTGAAGATGCTGAAGGGTCTAAAATTTCTAAGTAGTCTTCATCCATTCAGCAAATTATATTTTCAGCAAAACTCACCTGGATAGTACCACAAAAATTATGTAGAAAAACATTTATTCATCTAAATGTTCCACATTCTGCTAAATGATCTATCAAATGTACAGTGCTTAAGCTGGACTCATTTCAAGATGAAAGTGATGCCACATAACTATACCTACTTGAATTAGCCTGATACCTCACAATGGCTTTTCTATCACCCTGCTTTCCATAATTCTCTGCCTTCAAAAGTGAGTGACAGCCACTGTGATGAGATCTCAGTTTCTAAGAAGCAGATTTTTCAAAAGCAAAATTGCTCCTGGGCCCTTATCTTCTGTTGAAATTAATAGATGTCAAGTTCTCAAGTGTCACGGTGGCATCAAAATCCCCACATTCACACAACCCATGTAATAATGCAGACCTCTTCATTAAAAACATACAGTATAATCACAGAGTCTCTGGATTTAAAGGAAGTATATCAAGAGCACCAAGTCAAATTTGTCCAGACAACCTGCTATTTTTCTGACTTTCCTGCCAATATGGCCAATGGAAGAAAAACATTTTAAAGTATACAGCACAACAATGACTTGAAAGCATCACTGGAGGTGGAAATCAGCAGCCAGGGTTAGACTCATTTGACCTTGTGAACCTCTGGATATCTGTCCAACCATACTGACCTGTATCAGCCAGCCTGTTTTAATAAAGCAGGCGCCCTCTCTTCCTACAGAAACACACATCAGAAGTGAGCTCTGGCTCATTAAAAATCAAGTACAGCTTTTAAGCATACTGTAAATTTAACATGCAACCAACCAACAATAAAAAATACAGTGAAATATGAAACTGATACATTTAAGTTTTTTAGGAAATACCTGTGAAAATTAGTTTGATCTTGGCATAGTGTCCCATGGTACTCAGATATTTTCTATAGTTGGTAAAAATATTTTTCCCATCGGGAGAACAAAGAGAAAGGTCTCTTCCAGTGATTTTAATACAAGGGAAGATGATAAAAAATGACCCAATTATTTAAAAACTGGGAGGGAGTCGTCCCCCCCATTCACTTTCCCAACAAAATGAACCAATTTCAAAAATAAAATTTTTATACAAAATATCCCCAAATAAAATATTCCTTATTCGCTGTAGTTTTACTTTTCTGTGCTGTCTCTAGTTCAAGAATACCATTTTGATGCTCAATGTCCAAAATTAGACACAGCTTTCAAGATTATACCTTACGTTATGTAAAGCTATAACAAACTGGCAGTTTTATTTTGATGCTTTTCTCAATAAATTCCAGCTAATTAAGTCCTATAAAGTAAGAGAGCTGAAAATGACTAGCTGCTGGGCAATCCGACTCCCCATTTTAGGGAGTGGGCAGTGATTGGAACTGACATATATAGAGCAAGTGGCAAAGATGCAAGAAAGACCTCATTCAGTCTCTCTCATCATTTTCTAGATGTTGCAATGAGGGGGAAAAAAACCCCACAGGGATTGTGTTAAAGATAAAAGATACCCATTAATACCATTACAGAATATTGCAAACATGGCTCCCTTTCCCTCAAATAAAATTCTAAAATTATTTTTTTCTTGTTACAAGCCTGGAACAAGAACTTTATGGGAAAACAGTGGTCAGGAGAATTGATGGCTCTGAAACCAAATGCTAATTGACCAGGCAAACACTGGAAAAGAAACAGAAGATAGAGTGGCTGACTAGAAATCAGAGAAAAGGTCCTGTGCCTTCTAACACCCCCCAAACATATTACTGATCATACTCACAGCTCACCTGACTTCAATTCCAAACTAATAAATGGCAAAATATTAGAAATTTTACACACTTTGGTGAAATGGGGTCAGTTTAAGAAGGTTAGTCACATCTCATGACAACTTAAGCCTGTCTCATTCATGGGCTGGAGAGGAGACAAAGACAGGACAGCATAACCAGGAAGAGAGGCCACAATAGCCACAGGCAAGTGGAGACAAGGGCCTAAGTAGATAGTAATGGGCACACCAGATGGCTTTGGATATAAACACCATTTCTTCCCCGGAAAAGCAGCATTAGTAGGAGTTTACCACAGCCAGACTGCTGTCCATTGCTTTTCCACATGGATAAATATAATGTTAGTGCCCCTTCATCAAACCTAGAAAAAGGAGAAGACTGACAAGAGGGTATACTAACATTGAAAAAATGTGTCTATTGAGAGATGTTTGTTATTTTATGTTGCTATCAAACATCCCTTTAACATACAGCAATGCAGTCCCCTCTGCATCTGAATTTCTATGTTCCCTCTCTGTAGCTGTTAGATGAGGCAAGAAGAGTTCGAAACTGGCAATATGCCTATCACAGAGAGAAAAGGAGCTCTGAAATAAGCAGCCTTAATCAGAAATGGAGAGAATACCTTATATGAAGGAAGGCAAATATGTGTCGCAGTTAATGATGTGAGGTCAAATGTTGGTCAGTCACTGGGACCAGAGATAGAAGACACTTGTGCGCCCCCTCCTCAAGAAGCCTTCCCTGGACCCAGCCGTGTTTAATAACTACCATCCAGTCTCCAACCTTCCCTTTATGGGGAAGGTTGTTGAGAAGGTGGTGGTGCTCCAACTCCAGTGGTCCTTGGAAGAAGCCAATTACCTAGGTCCTCAGCAGTCTGGATTCAGGCCCGGCTACAGCACGGAAACTGCTTTGGTCGTGTTGATGGATGATCTCTGGCGGGCCCGGGACAGGGGCTTGTCCTCTGTCCTGGTGCTTCTTGACCTCTCAGCGGCTTTCGATACCATCGACCATGGTATCCTTCTGCGCCGGCTGGAGGGGTTAGGAGTGGGAGGCACTGTTCTTCAGTGGTTCTCCTCCTACCTCTCTGGCCGGTCGCAGTCGGTGTTAGTGGGGGGTCAGAGGTCGACCTCTAGGTCTCTCCCTTGTGGGGTGCCTCAGGGGTCGGTACTCTCCCCCCTGCTACTTAATATCTACATGAAACCGCTGGGTGAGATCATCCAAGGGCATGGGGTGAGGTATCATCAATATGCCGATGATACCCAGCTATACATCTCCACCCCATGTCCAGTCAACGAAGCAGTGGAAGTGATGTGCTGGTGCCTGGAGGCTGTTGGGGCCTGGATGGGTGTCAACAAACTCAAACTCAACCCAGAAAAGATGGAGTGGCTGTGGGTCTTGCCTCCCAAGGACAATTCCATCTGTCTGTCCATTACACTGGGGGGGGACTATTGACCCCCTCAGAGAGGGTCTGCAACTTGGGCGTCCTCCTCGATCCACAGCTGACATTGGAACATCATCTTTCGTCTGTGGCGAGGGGGGCGTTTGCCCAGGTTTGCCTGGTGCACCAGTTGCGGCCCTATTTGGACAGGGAGTCACTGCTCACAGTCACTCATGCCCTCATTACCTCGAGGTTCGATTACTGCAACACTCTCTACATGGGGCTACCTTTGAAAAGTGTTCAGAAACTTCAGATCGTGCAGAATGCAGTCGCGAGAGCCATCCTAGATTAAATAATAATAATTAATAATAATAATTTATTAGATTTGTATGCCGCCCCTCTCCGAAGACTCGGGGCGGCTCACAACAAGCAATAAAACAATATTGTACAGGCACAAATCTAATATTAAGAAAAAACTAAAAAACCCTATCAATTAAAAACCAAAGAGCACATACATACCAAACATAAATTATAATAAGCTTGGGGGAAAGGTGTCTCAAATCCCCCATGCCTGGCTGTATAGATGGGTCTTAAGTAGTTTACGGAAGACGAGGAGGGTGGGAGCAGTTCTAATCTCCAGGGGGAGTTGATTCCAGAGGGCCGGGGCCGCCACAGAGAAGGCTCTTCCCCTGGGGCCTGCCAGACGACATTGTTTAGTCGACGGGACCCGGAGAAGGCCAACTCTGTGGGACCTTATCGGCCGCTGGGATTCGTGCGGTAGTAGGCGGTTCCGGAGGTATTCTGGTCCAATGCCATGTAGGGCTTTAAAGGTCATGACCAACACTTTGAATTGTGACTGGAAACTGATCGGCAGCCAATGCAAGCCACGGAGTGTTGTAGAAACGTGGGCGAATCTAGGAAGCCCCACGATAGCTCTCGCGGCTGCGTTCTGCACGATCTGAAGTTTCCGAACACTTTTCAAAGGTAGCCCCATGTAGAGAGCGTTGCAGTAATCGAACCTCGAGGTGATAAGGGCATGAGTGACTGTGAGCAATGACTCCCTGTCCAAATAGGGTCGCAACTGGTGCACCAGGCGAACCTGGGCAAACGCCCTCCTCGCCACAGCCGAAAGATGATGTTCCAATGTCAGCTGTGGGTCGAGGAGGACACCCAAGTTGCGCACCCTCTCTGAGGGGGTCAGTAGTTCCCCCCCCGGGTAATGGACGGACAGATGTAATTGTCCTTGGGAGGCAAAACCCACAGCCACTCCGTCTTGTCTGGATTGAGTTTGAGTTTGTTGACACCCATCCAGGCCCCAACAGCCTCCAGGCACCGGCACATCACTTCCACTGCTTCGCTGACTGGACATGGGGTGGAGATGTACAACTGGGTATCATCCGCATATTGATGATACCTCACCCCATGCCCTTGGATGATCTCACCCAGCGGTTTCATGTAGATATTAAATAGCAGGGGGGAGAGGACCGACCCCTGAGGTACCCCACAAGGGAGAAACCTAGAGGTCGACCTCTGACCCCCCACTAACACCGACTGCGACCGACCGGAGAGGTAGGAGGAGAACCACTGGAGAACAGTGCCTCCCACTCCCAACCCCTCCAGTCAGCGCAGAAGGATACCATGGTCGATGGTATCGAAAGCCGCTGAGAGGTCAAGAAGCACCAGGACAGAGGACAAGCCCCTGTCCCGGGCCCGCCAGAGATCATCCATCAACGCGACCAAAGCAGTTTCCGTGCTGTAGCCGGGCCTGAAACCCGACTGCTGGGGACCTAGATAATCGGCTTCTTCCAAGGACCGCTGGAGTTGGAGCACCACCACCTTCTCAACAACCTTCCCCATAAAGGGAAGGTTGGAGACTGGACGGTAGTTATTAAGCACGGCTGGGTCCAGGGAAGGCTTCTTGAGGAGGGGGCGCACAAGTGCCTCCTTATAAGGAGCCGGGAAGGACCCCCTCCCCAAGGAGGCGGTGACAATCTCCTGGACCCAGCTCCGTGTCACCTCTCGACTGGCCGAAACCAACCAAGAGGGACACGGATCCAGTAAGCAGGTTGCAGAACTCACAGCTCCAATGGCCTTGTCCACTTCATCAGGTGTCACCAAGTCAAACTCCTCCCAGACAGATGGACAAAGACGTTTAGCCCCAGTCACCTCGACTGACTTATTGTCAGCCGATACTGCTATGCAATTGGAGTCGAGTTCAGCTCGGATCCGAGCGACTTTATCAGCGAAAAACGAGTTAAATTCCTCAGCACTGCCCTGCAAGGGTTCCCCAACTCCCCCCTGATTTAGAAGGGAGCGGGTCACCCTAAACAGGGCAGCCGGGCGGGATTCCGCTGATGCAATCAAGGCGGCATGGTACGCGCATCTTGCCGCCTTGAGCGCCACTTTGTAAGTCTTAATAAAAGCTCTTACAAGTGTTCAGTCGGATTCGGACTTACTCTTCTTCCATCGCTTCTCTAGACGTCTCTTCTGGCGTTTCAACTCCCGGAGCTCCTCGTTGGACCATGGAGCTCTACGGGGTCTAGTGCCACAGAGAGGTCGCAGTGGCGCAATTCGGTCAAGAGCCTCCGCTGCAGCCTTGTTCCAGGCCTCAGCAGGAGACTCTGCCGAGCTATGGACGAGCGAATCTGGTAAAACCCCAAGCGCCTTCTGAAAGCCCTCAGGGTCCATCAGGCGTCTGGGGCGGAACCTCCTAATCGGTTCCGCCTCCCTGTGGGGGAGGATTGGAGCCAGGAAGTTGAGCCGCAGTAGAAAATGGTCTGACCATGACAAAGGCAATGCTTCTAAGCCCCTTAGTCTCAGACCACTATTCAATTGCTCCGAGAGGAATACCAAGTCGGGTGTGTGTCCACCCTCGTGAGTCGGACCCTGAACTACTTGAGTCAGGTTCATGGCTGTCATGGTGGCCATGAACTCCTGTGCTAATCCTGAGGAACCGCCGAGCGATGGCAGATTGAAGTCCCCCAGGACAATAAGTCCGGGGAACTCCACCGCCAGCCCGGCCACCTCTTCGAGCAGCACAGGCAGGGCTGTTGACACGCAGCTGGGAGGCAGGTACATGAGTAACAAGCCCACCTGAACCCCTAAGTCCAACTTCACAAGGAGTGACTCACAACCCGCGATCTCAGGAGCAACGAGTCTACGCAGATGGAGGCTCTCCCTGGCTACAATAGCCACTCCTCCCCCCCTTCCCTGGGGTCGAGGCTAGTGCCATATCTGAAACCCAGCTGGACATATTTCCGAGAGAGGCACCCCTCCCTCTGGGCCCAGCCAGGTTTCAGTAACACATGCCAGATTGGCCTCCTCATCCAGGATCAGATCCCGGATGAGGAGAGCTTTATTCACGACCGATCTGGCATTGAGTAGCAGCAGCTTGAGCCCAGGGCCCGGATTACACTCGTCACCAGGGCTCCGGTTTGAGCTCATGGAACCGGAACAAGGGATCGCTATTAAGCAGCGATCTCTTTTTCCTCCAGAATGGCTAGCCCCATGACTCCCGCCATATCTACCTCTCCCCAGCAGGACCGGGATATTCTGGCCCTTTGTCACCCCAGAGAAAGATACCCCCATCCCTCCTGTCTCTCTACCGCCAGGTAGGCTAAATTCTGCATTCATACTGACCCTATTGTTCCCGTACATACCGTCCCACTCACCCCACCCGTTCATATTATAAAAATTGCAATTACCATTTACCTCATCCATACCTCACCCATTCTGCAAGTTAGTCCCACCATTCATTCGATTCATTTCATATATACCTTCCATCTGATCCCAGATATCCATCACTAAAATTACCCCCCAATAAATTAGTTAAAAAATGTATAAAAATTAAAAATAGTTAATTAATTAAAAAAGTTAACCAATCAGTTATAAAATTAATCTGAGACAATTAGATAGATATAATCAATTAATATAGAACCAGTTCTTGAATAAATAGGTAAATTAAAATTCATCAGTCAATCAGCCAATCCAGAACAGGATGATAATAATGTCTTTAGTAAAATCCTTCATTAAGTCTGTTGTAGTTATAGAGCCATCCACCAGGGGCGCAGTTCTTCAGTGTAATGCAATAGGGAATACAGGAAATGTGAAATGGGAGCAGGGGGAGGAAGGGGGGGGGAGACGACAAAGCGACGATCTTAACATCTACCCACACCCTCAAAGTTCGACAATTCAGTTTCCACTGTTCACTCTCCCCCAGCTATATCCACTCTGTTCTTTTAGTCCAATCTCAGCCAATGGCCTCAGCTCCACACGACAGCCCCCAACTCGCCTCAGTCTCCTTCCTTTGAACTCCAACGCCGCTCCCTTTATCCCCCCTTGGCACCATCGACTCTCACTCACTGGTGCTATACAGGGGATTAGACTGCCGCTCCAGATGACATTCCCAGCTCCTCCGCTCTTCCCAAACGACCTCCGGCGCCGGCAGCCAACCACGTCCTCGGTCTCACAGAACAGGCAGGCACAGGCAGGCATGTCCCAGCCTCGATGGTGGTCTCCGCTCCGTCCATTCAACTCCTCCATCTCTTCTGTTATTCCATCGCTACGGCCCCAGTCACTCTCACTTCCTGGTGCCTCGCATTTCTTTCCTCTCCGTCTCGGCATCGGGCAGCCGGTAGGAGCAGACGCCATCTTCCGCTCCCCAGCTGATCACCTCCAGCAGTTTCTCAAGGCTATTTTGTCCCCAGCGCCACAAACACACACACCAGCATTCGGTTTTTTGGGTTCCCAGCACGAAAGGCTGACAAACCAGAAGGAATCAGACAACATTTGATCTGGATTGACTCATTTTTTTTGATGAATTTTGCCGTTGTCTCAGAGGAGCAGCGAATCCTCCATCTTCTCGCCGCTACCCCGGAACCGGAACCTAGATTCCTAGATTCGCCCACGTTTCTGCAACACTCCGCGGCCTGCACTGGCTGCCGATTGGTTTCCGGTCACAATTCAAAGTGTTGGTAATGACCTTTAAAGCCCTACATGGCATTGGGCCAGAATACATGCAGAACCGCACAAATCCCAGCGGCCGATAAGGTCCCACAGAGTTGGCCTTCTCCGGGTCCTGTCAACCAAACAATGTCATTTGGCGGGCCCCAGGGGAAGAGTCTTCTCTGTGGTGGCCCCGGCCCTCTGGAACCAACTCCCCCCAGAGATTAGAACGGCCCCCACCCTCCTTGTCTTTCGCAAATTACTTAAGACCCACCTTTGTCGCCAGGCATGGGGGAGTTAAGTTATCCTTTCCCCCTAGGCTATTACAAGCTATGCATGGTATGTTTGTGTGTATGTTTGGTTTTTTTATAATAAGGGTTTTTTAGTTGTTTTTATTAATTGGATTGTTCATGTTGTTTTACCACTGTTGTTAGCCGCCCCGAATCTGCAGAGAGGGGCGGCATACAAATCCAATAAATAATAATAATAATAATAATAATAATAATAATAATAATAATAATAGTCTCACTTAGACTATCTTTTTCTGTTCACCCCTATATTTGTGGGCATCTCCAGTGACATTACCATCCAAACTTATTCTTTGGGAAGCCCATTAAGAGTTATCGGCACAGTCAAATCTTCTTTGATATGCTTAGCTACCAAATATTTTTGGAGTATTTGGATTATAAAAGAAGGCAGCAGGGATTACCTGATTGTGAATTTAGAATAATTCAGTGGCTCACTCTAATAATGGATGAAGGAATATAATGAAACCTGGTGGCCAAATAAGCAAGATCCATTGAAGAACTGATTAGCTCCGCCAGGAATTTATAGTTTTTGATGTTAATTGGAAAAGGAAGCAATCAGTACCAAAGAAAAGGAGAGGTTGGAAATGTGTGAAAAAATAAAAATCTCTCAGGCACTGAACTACTGGAGGAAGGCATTTTAGCAGAAGGTTCTGATCAATGTCTTAGGACCAGTAGCATTATCAACTCCCTCACCAGCTCTTTGATTTTAGGAAAAGGATCTGTTCTTAGTAAAGAGACAGGAGATAAAGCTGAAGCTGAACTGGCACCAAGTGTTCAAAAGGGTGACCCTGAGGGATCAGTTCTGGCATTTCTGTTTCCTGCTGCTGCCTTTGGAGAGCCTGCTTTGCATGGAGATTTATGAGAGCATCTGGATTCAACTGAGCTAGGACAATAAGAACATGCAAATCACTGTTGCTCAGCAAACAACAGGCATAACTTAAGTTTCTTGATAAATTATGAGTTGATCTTTCCAAGCAGCATTCTGGAAAGCCAAACAATTTGGCCAACACAGATACAGTATCTGCTTTCTGCCAATGAGGTGTCCTTGGCAACATTTACCATAGCATGAGTAAGACATTTCTGTCATTCAAACAATGAACTGGTGTGATAACTTATTTCTCAAGGTCATAATGTGTAGATCTGGCCTCTGCAATACCCAGCAAGGAAAATGGATGCTGCAGCAGCAGATATGGCACCATCTCCGCCTACCTAAAGCAAATTGAGATGCTCTCTGTTTAATTAACCATTTTTCAAAAACAGTGAGCCAATATGAGTTTTAAATCCCATTAGACAGAAAAAGTGCAAGGGAAACAATCAAGAATGTCTGAAAAATATCCCTTATTCCTCAACCCTTCGTTTTCTTCCTTAACACTCAGGAAAGCTAAAGGAAGTTTCAGTTTTACTAATGGAGGAAACCATTGACTGAAGGTAAAAAGCTTATTTAGTTGACTAACCTGAGCCAATGCTTTTAACTTGCTTCCAATCTGCTTCTATGAGATTCTTCTTACTTTGCGGTAGCCTTGTTTGGGTTATGCTGACTCCTGTCTTTCATAAATGTAATATTTAAAGCCAGATGGGCATCTTGTCTCACAGGGAACTTTCTCAATCAGATTACTTGTTAATTTACTTGCCAAGTCACTGCCGTTTTATTTTCTAAATAAAAAATCTATATATCAGCCAAATCAATGGAGACTTAAAGCATTGTGGTCTGCATAAAGTCAAGCTTTTAAATCAAATTTGGGGAAACCAATAAGATGATCACTGGCCTATCATCTCTTTTAATTATGCCTGATTTTCATGAAAGGCACTGTAACTATAGCTACTTCCAAGCTGAGCTGGAGATAGTCTGCTGAATACCTTGAACAATCTCCCTCACTGCCTCTGCCTTGAAATGCACTGGATATAAATCTGAATTATGTGCATTCTGGTATTGCTGACAGATTTCCCCCCTTCCCATAGAGTAGAAAAGTTTTTATTCTGGCCAACAGAAAGTCTTTTAAAAATGTTCTTTTAAAAAAGGCTCACTCTCCCTGACTGTCTTCAAACTTCAAAGGCTTGCTTTGTTTGATGAAGTTTCATACAAAACACTTAAAGGCAAACAGACCCTCCCCCTATGATTAGACAAAGCAGGAAATGGCCATATTGCTCCACTTCATGTTTCTTTAAGTACTTTCCTGGCACCTTTAATAACTGGATGAGGCTTTTGCATGTGCACTGCACATGCATAAAGGTTTGTCCCAATTTTTTCAATTCCTGGAACTGATTTGATATTTATGTGCTATCAAATTAAAGAAACTGGAGACCTCACCTACAAAAAGATATTGACAAAATTGAACAGGTCCAAAGACGGGCTACAAGAATGGTGGAAGGTCTTAAGTATAAAACGTATCAGGAAAGACTTAATGAACTGTATAGTCTGGAAGACAGAAGGAAAAGGGGGGACATGATCGAAACATTTAAATATGTTAAAGGGTTAAAAAGGGTTCAGGAGGGAAGTGTTTTTAATAGGAAAGTGAACACAAGAACAAGGGGACACAATCTGAAGTTAGTTGGGGGAAAGATCAAAGGCAACATGAGAAAATATTATTTTACTGAAAGAGTAGTAGATCCTTGGAACAAACTTCCAGCAGACCGGGTTGGTAAATCCACAGTAACTGAATTTAAACATGCCTGGGATAAACATATATCCATTTTAAGATAAAATACAGGAAATAGTACAAGGGCAGACTAGATGGACCATGAGGTCTTTTTCTGCCGTCAGACTTCTATGTTTCTATGTTTCTAAACTGAGTATGTCTAGCTTAATGAAGAGAAGGTACAGGCAACATGACAGCTGTCTTCTGGTACTTGAAGGGCTCGCACAGAAAGGAATGGTCAAGTTATTCTCCAAAGCACCTGAAAGTAGGGTAAGAAGCAATGTGTGGCATCTCATCAAAGAGAGATCCAACCTAGGAGTTTCATGACAGTAAGAAAAATTAGCCAGTGGAACAGCTTGCATCCTACAGTTGCTCCCCCCAAAAAAAGTTTGGGCAACTATTTATCTGGGATGGTATAAGGTCTCCTGCCTTGGGCAGAAGGTTGGACTAAGAAGACCTCTGAGATCCTTTCCAGCCCTATGACTCTATTCTACTCTACTGATTACTCACAGTGATACTTGGATTTCTTTCCCTGATAACCTGTCTCTAAAACTTTAAAATAAACATGCCCATACTTCCACCTCTTATAATATTAGACAACACAGTATCAACAGTAGAGACCTTCACATTTCTAGGTTCTATCATATTGGAAGATCTAAAATGGACATCTAACATCAAAAACATCATCTAAAAAGCACAACAAAGAATGTTGTTTCTGTGCCAACTCAGGAAGCTCAAACTGCCCAAGGAGAGGAATTATTGAATCTGTCATCTGCATCTCTATAACTGGTTCAGTTGTGCAACACAAAAAAAGACAGACACAGATTTCAGAGGATAATTAGAACTGCAGAAAAGACAATTGCTACCAACCTGCCTTCCATTGAGGACCTTCCATTGAGTAATTGCACAAGTCAAAAAGTGGGGTGTAGAAAATATTTACAGACACCTCACATCCCGGACAAAACTGCCTCAACTTCTACCCTCCTACCCTCAAAACAACGCTATAGAATACTGCACACCAGAACCAACTAGATACAAGAACAGTTTTTCCCTGAACACCACCACCCTGTTAAACAAATAATTCCCTCAACACTGTCAAATTATTTACTAAGTCTGCACTACTATTAATCTTCCCATCATTCCCATAGCCCATCTCCTCCCACTAATGACTACAATTTATATTGACTGGTTCCTAATATGATTGGATTGCTTATTTGTATCCAGATTATCATTAAGTGTTGCACCTTATGATTCTTGATGAATGTATCTTTTCTTTTATGTACATTGGGAACATATGCACCAACACAAATTCCTTGTGTGTCCAATCATACTTGGCCAATAAAAAATTCTATTCTATTCTGTTCTGTTCTATTCTACTTTATTTTATTCTATATCAATCATTCAGCTCCTCCAATGATATAGTCATTGCTACCATAACTGATTTCATCCATCTTGCTGCTGCTCATCCTTGTCTGTTTTCTTCCAAATTTCTTAGCATCAGAGCTTTCTTCGGAAAGGGATTTAGCAATAGCAATAGCACTTAGACTTATATACTGCCTTGCAGTGCTTTACGTGCCCATGACCTGAAACATGTCTCCTGGTTATTTCTCAAAATTCACTCAGTAATAAAAAAAATATTCTTCTACTGACTGAGCAGATGCTTCATCCCTGATCTATGGCCAGTTTCCAAACCACCAGTACCCTATATTTATATTAAAATATACATTTTCTCATCACTTTTCAATACAATTCTGTATAAATTATATAATCCCATAATGTTTTCCTCATGATTCACTGATTCAATACAGAATTCTGTACCTCACCATCAGGAAAAGATCTGAATTCTGAGAAAATGACAACAAAACCCACTCTGTTAATTTGGAGATAAATTCTACTTAGGCTCACTATCAGATCATCTATATAAAGTTGCAGGCTAAATCCTAATTCTTGACATAGCATGAAGATTTTTCACTGCATGAGCACAGAAATCTGTTTGCATGTGAAAATCCGGGGGGGGGGGGGGGGAGTGTCCCTCCTGGCATGAAAACTGTATTAAAGCTTATTGCAACAGCAAAACCAAAAGCATTCAGCTGGATTCATAAACTTCTTTATAAACATAATAACAGATGAATTTAAAATACTATTAGCAGGGCCACCATCAGGAATTTTGGGGCCCCATACAGCCTAAGTGTCTGCCCCCCGCCCCCCGCCATTTTAAAACTATTTTAAGTTGCCAAGCCACTCCATCCCCCGGGGATCATTTCCCGCTTCACGCCAAGCGAGGCGATCCCATAGGCCAGTGTTTCCCAACCTTGGCAACTTGAAGATATCTGGACTTCAACTCCCAGAATTCCCCAGCCAGCAAACGCACACACCCGGCAGCCACCGGCGAGGAGCTGGAAAGGATGAGGGGAGAGAAAAAGCAGGGTACCAGCAGTCAGGCGGGTGTCTTGAGGGGGCACTCCCATCTGGAAGGAAGGGAAGAAAGGCGAGGGCGAGCTATGAAGGAAGGAGGGAGGGAGGGAGGAAGGAATGGTAAAAGGGGCGATCAAGAGAGGAATGGGTGAATGAATGGACGGAGGGTGGGAAGGAAGGAAGGAAAGAGGGAAGGGACAGGAACAGAGGAAGGGTGCAAAGGAAGCAAGGAAAGGTGTGAAAGGGGAGAGTAAGAGAGGAAGGAGTGAAAGAAGGGAATGAGGGAGGAAAGAAGGGAGGAAGGAGAAGGAAAGCAAGAAATGGAGGGAGGGAAGGAAGGAAGGAAGGAAGGAAAGAAAGAAAGAAAGAAAGAAAGGGGGAAGGGACAGGAACAGAGGAAGGAAGCAAGGAAACTTATGAAAGGGGAGAGTAAGAGAGGAAGGACTGAAGGGAGGGAGGGAGGGAAGAAGGTAGGAAGGAGAAAGAAAAGAAGAAATAGAGGAAGGGAAGGTAAAATAGAGAAAGAAAAAGAGCAAGAAAGAAAGCAAGAAAGAGAGAGATAAAGAAAGAAAGAGAATGAAAGAGAAATAAAAATAGAGAGGGGGAATGAAAGAAATGGAAGGAGGGAAGGAAGGAGAGAAAGCAAGAGAAAGAAAGAAAGCAAGAGAAAGAAAAAAGAATGAAACAGCAAGAGAGAAAGAGAAAGAAAGAGAGAAAGAAAGAAAGAAAGAAAGAAAGAAAGAAAGGCAACTTCAAAGAAAGGCTCACTGAGCATCTCTCACTCTCTTTCTCTTTCTATCCCTCTTTCTATCTCTCTCTTCCTTTCTATCTCTTCTCTTCCTTTCTCTCCTCTCTCTCAGCCTAATCCTATCAAGTCCACTGCATTCTACTTTAAATTTACAGTCAATTTTGATTGTTCTTTAACATCAACATATTTTTCCTTGTTCTTTTTTAAAATTTTACAGAATTTTTTTTAAAAAAACAAATTGATAAATAAGAAATAAAGAACAGAGACAGAAAAGAAGAAAAGAAAAGAGGCATAAAAATGTAAAGGAATAACTTCCAATCTTCTTTATAGCAGTCCTCAGTGTAGTTGTTTTATCCCTTCAGGAGCATGGCTCCTTTAAATTAAACATCAAATGATTCTTTAGCAAAAAGTCCATCACCTTTTTCAAGCTTTGGACAAGGAAAGTCAATGGGGAAGGCTGATCCACTTAGCAAGCAGGTCACTAACTTATGAATTGTAGCAATCCACTTAACAAAGGAACCTTATAAAACAGGGCAAAATTCACCCCAGAAATGTCTCACTTAACAATAGAAAGTATGGGCTCCAATGTGATCATATATCGAGGATTACCTGTACAGATGTAACCCACTTTTTTTAAAAAAAACCATGGCTGGAGGAAAAACTTTTGAGTTTCAGGAGTTGGGAAAAAGTGGGAAGATCGGCTTCATCCCACCGCAGCCATCCCCGAAAGGAGCACCACAAAAAACCTGCAAAACCTCTTCGAACCAGAAACGGGGCTAGGCCACGCCCCCTCCAGCTCCCTCTCATTTTTAATCTCGTCCATCTTTGAGGTGACAGAACGTAATCGGCAGCTTAACTGTAACCTATAGAAGAGCCATTTTAAAAAAAAGTTAAGTTGCGGGAGTGGCCGCCGACTGGCCTTGCCGATTTCACAACTCCTCACTTGAACTTCCTTTCTAACAGCGATCGCGAGAGAGACAGAGAGGGAGAGACAGAGAGAGATATGAAGGAAAGAAGGAAAGGAAGGAAGGAGAAAGAAAAGAGAAAGAAAGGAGAGAGGAAGGAAAGAAAAAAGGAAGGAAGGGAAGAAAGGGAAGAAAAAAGAAAGAAGAGAAAGAAAGGAAGGCGAGAGAGAGAAAGAAAGAAGGAAAGAAAAGAAGGAATGAAGGAAAAAAAGAAAGGAGAGAAAATAGAGAGAGAAAGGAAGGAGAGAGAAAGGAAGGAAAGAAAGAAGGAAAGGAAGAAAGGAGCAAGCAAGCAAGAAAGCAAACAAAGAAAGAAAGAAAGAAAGACCAAGCAAAAAACCCTGCAAAGTTGTTGTCCCTCCGCCCCTCCGCCCCCCCACTCCCCCCCATGTGCCGAAGGTCGCAATCCAGGAGAGAGAGAGAGAAGCCTCTCGCCGCCCTTTTCCCCACACCGGCAGCCCCACTCCGCGGCCGGACGGAATCAATGAAGCCGTCCCGTCCCTTAAGGAATGCCTCCCCCCGCGGGGCCCTTTTCTCTCCGCTCCGTGACGGCTGAGGAAGCGCGCACGAAGCAACCCGGGAGCTTTTCCTGCCTTCTTCGTTCTCTCAGGCTCCTCTTCGGCTTACCTTCGTCGGGGCTTCGAGTTCTGCCTCGCCTTTTACTGCAAAAGAGGGAGGGTACAGTCTGCGCATGTGCAAGGAGCTGCTGATTTGGCGCCAGAATGCCGGGGCCCCTAATTTGGCCGGGGCCCGGGACAGGACTCCCAGTAATACCTGTCTATTGGCGGCCCTGACTATTAGCAGAGTTCTTCTTCAAGCAGTTACAGACATCAGAGAACAGTTAGTTTCATTTCTGCAGAGTTCAAAGAGAACAGAGAGGAGAGTGGGCTGAGCCATGCTTATCTTTAAGCTTAAGCTTTTAGTTTTGATTTTCTGCACAGACTCAGAAGTGTTCAAGCTCCCAGTGGCTAACTTAGTTGATATGCCTATTCATTGGCTGACCTTATTTACATGGCCCCCCCAGTCAGGAATATTCTAACAAACTGTACATTTCCATTGTACATCTCCATTACTCTAGATAACAGTTCATGTCCTAATGGATAGGGGTGTGTAGTAAGAGAGAAATTGCTCTGGGTTTGTTTTTACCAAGAGAGCTCCCTGCTGTTGTAATGGGACTTTCAGAGGGATGGTTCAGAAATAATCCCAAGAAACATGGGCCTAAAAAAGGAAACATGAAGCTGATGGAGTGAAGAAAATATATAATTTAGGCAGTCTTCCAATGTAAGGGGGAAAAGAGCTATGAAGGAAAGAAGATGATTGGGGTGGGGGAGCTTCCTTGCATGGTCTTTAATGATCTGCTACTGGGACACAAATGTTTATCTTGCCTCATTTTGCTTGGGCTTTTTTATGACTCTAATTCATTGTCTGTATTTCCAGACATCTTCTTAGAGGTACAATCCATTGCCTTTAGCAGGGGACCATTTTATTGAGCATCCACAGACTTCACAATTTAACTTGGAAGAGTTTGAAGTACTAAAAAGAAACATATGCCCTGATCATCAACTCAAAGCAGCTTTTCGTTGTTGTTTCTTGTCAATATCTTAGGGAGAGTAAAAGAAGGACGAACTGCCAGGGTGCAAATTCTTGCCAACAGGCATAACCTTTGCTTTGCTCTTTCTGACTTGGGGTATATTACTCTGTTTTAAAAGGTATGGGATGTGTGAGGACGTGTTAGGAAAAAATGGAAGAGAGACCGATAAAGCACTATTATTCCCCATATTCCTAGAGGATTTTTAATGTGTAAAAAGGAATGATAAAACATAATATAGGGCTAGAATAGGCGTTGATTGCTTACCTGAACGCCTCTTCTCGTACGGTGAGCGGGTACAGCAGTCACATGGGTTGCTCACGTCCAATCCGATGGAACTGAGCCTAGTATTAAAAAAGCTTGCCGGATCCGCCCCTTCCCCAGAATTCGCGAATCCATAGACTAGGCTCAGCTGTGAAGCTCTGTAGTGTTCAACTCTCATTGTTAGAGGAAGAAAGGTATAGAAAGGTAAAAGAAGACACATACAAGGGCGGGAAGTGACTGCTGTACCCGCTCACCGTACGAGAAGAGGCGTTCAGGTAAGCAATCAACGCCTATTCTCCGTACTGAAGGAGCGGGTCCAGCAGTCACATGGGACATACCCAATAGATGGTCCCTAGGGTGGGATTAGATTGCTATCGTGTGAGATAACGGATTGGAGTACCCTTCTGCCGAAGGCAGCGTCCGCTGAAGCGTAAGAATCAATCTTGTAGTGCCTGATGAAGGAATTTGGCGAGGCCCAAGTGGCTGCTTTGCAGACCTCCTCCAACGGGGCTTGAGTCGCCCAAGCGGCTGAGGTGGCCGCGCTCCTGGTGGAATGCGCTGTGATGTTCCTTGGAACGGAGAGGGAGGCCGACTCATAGGCCTTAGATATAGTCCCTCTGATCCAACGGCCCAGTACTGTTGAAGACACTTTGGCCCCCATGACTCTGGGATGATAGGCTACAAAAAGAGCTTCTGACCTTCGAAAGGGTCCTGTGCGTTGGATATATATTCTCAGCGCTCTGATGAGATCCAGGGTGTGCCATCTAATTGCCAAGGGATGGTCTCGTTGGAGGCAGAAGGAAGGTAGGACAATATCCTGAGATCTGTGGAACATGGAACTGACCTTGGGTAAGAAGGTGGGGTCCAGTCGCAAACCTACCTTGTCCTGATGGAATTGACAAAGGTCCTGCCTGATTGAGAGGGCAGCCAGCTCCGAAATGCGTCGGGCAGAGGTAATAGCCACCAGGAAAGCTACCTTAAAGGATAGGTACCTGAGGGATGCCGATTTTAGGGGTTCGTATGGAGCCTGCGTGAGGGAATGGAGAACCCGTGGCAAATCCCAGGATGGATACCTGTGGACCTTGGAAGGTCTGAGGTTGGCTATGCCCTTGAGGAATTCCTGAACTTCAGGGAAGGATCGGAGAGGCTGTCTGCGGGGGCCCCCCAGGACCGATGAAGTGGCTGCCAGATGACGCCGGAGGGTGCTGGTGGAAAACCCTTTATGGAATCCTTGCATAAGGAAGGAAATAATTCTGTGTATGGGGATGCACAGAGGGGAGAAACCTTCCTGTAGACACCACTGGTGAAACTTGGACCACGTGTGGTCATAGATTCGATTGGTCGAGCCCCTTCTGGCCTTTAAGATGACCTCCACTGAATCGGGGTCATGGCCACGCAGTTCTAAATCTCTCCTGATAACAGCCAGGCGGTGAGGTGGAACCACTCCGGGTCTGGATGGAAAGAGGCCCCCTGCCGCAGCATATCCCCCGAAACGGGGAGTCGCCAAGGGTCCTGGACGGACAGCTGTTGGAGATCCGCGAACCAGGGCCGGCGGGGCCAATGAGGGGCGATTAAGATTACTCGGGCCCTCTCGGTGAGGACCTTGTGAATCACGTCCGGGAGGATTGGAATTGGAGGAAATGCGTAGAGTAGGCCTGGAGGCCATGGACTCCGGAGGGCATTGATTGCTTCCGCTCCCGGGGATGGAAATCTGGCATAGAAGCGAGGGAGTTGGGCGTTCGCATTGGTCGCGAAGAGATCCAGGACTGGTAGGCCGAATCTGAGGGTGATTTGATGGAACAGGTCTTGATGGAGGTTCCACTCTCCTGGGTCTATCGTTGCTCGGGATAGCCAATCCGCCTGGACGTTGAGACTCCCGGAGATGTGATCGGCTAGGAGCGACTGGAGATGTTTTTCCGCCCAAAGGCCCAACTTGAGGGCCTCCCTCATGAGAGCCTTGGATCTCGTGCCCCCCTGTCTGCAGATATGGCTTTTTGTGGCAATGTTGTCGGTGAGAATGAGAACGTGCCGGTTGGGAATGCGAGGAGAGAAATGCTTCAGCGCCAGGGAAACGGCTCTTAACTCTAGCCAATTGATTGGCCTGGAAGCTTCCTCCGGGGACCACGTGCCCTGGGCTATCATCCCCTGGGCGTGGGCGCCCCATCCCGATAGACTGGCATCTGTGGTGATGACAAATTGATCCGGGCACCTGAACGGGGATCCTTTGTCCATGGCCGGAGACTTCCACCACTTGAAGGATCTGCGAACACTCAGTGGGATGACAATGCGTCGATTTGAGTTGCTGTGCCCCAATCTCTGAAAAGGTAACAGGAGCCACTGGAGTTCCCTAGCATGAAGGCGAGCCCAGGGAATGATGCCTATGCATGACACCATCTTCCCCAAAAGGGAAGATAGAGTGACTATGGATACTGAAGAGTTAGATAAAATCTTAGAAATTAACTCCACTATACTGAGTTTTCTCTCGGGAGAGAGAAACACCTGGGAGGATTCTGAATCAATAATGGATCCCAGGTGAGCAATGGATGTGGAAGGTTGGAGATGACTTTTATCAAAATTGATGGAAAATCCATGGTCCTGAAGGACTGACATGGTAACAGAAAGGTCTGTTTTCACTTTCTCTAGGGAGTTCCCATGAATCAAAATATCATCAAGATAACATAAAATGTGAATGGGAAACGCCCGGATATAGGCCGCCAGGGACCCCAAGAGTTTTGTAAAGACCCGAGGGGCCGAGGAGAGGCCAAAAGGCATCGCCCTATACTGGAAGTGCCTGCCTTGAAAAGAAAAACGTAAAAATTTTCTGTGGCATTTGGCTATAGGAATGTGAAGGTAGGCCTCAGTGAGGTCCAAGGAAGACATGAAATCTCCCGAGTGGATGGCGGCTAAAATAGAGGGCAAGGAGTGCATCTTAAACTTCCTATATTTGATGAATAGGTTTAGTTTCTTTAAATCCAAAATAGCTCTCCAACCTCCGGAGGACTTTGGAACCATAAATAAAATGGAGTAAAAACCTAGGCCCCTCTGATCGGAAGGGACCGGTTGAATGGCTCTGATGGACAATAGATGAGAAATGGCCTCCTCCATACGGTTACAATCAGAGGATGACCTGGGAGAAGGGCAGGAAATAAAACGTCTTGGGGGAGGAGAAACAAATTCTAAAAGAAGACCTGTTTGAACAGTGTCAATGACCCAAGGGTCTTTGGAGGTGGAACGCCAATTAGAGGCGAAATGAGCTAGGCGACCCCCTATGGGAATAGAGGAAAGGTTACCATCTAGGTTTCTTTGAAGCCCTGTTAGATGAAGCTCCCCTTTGGAAGCGAAAACCTCTACCCCTGGAGTTCCTACCTTGGGAACGAAAGCGGGGGGAATACTGACCTGGAGACCTCTGATAGGACGCCGCTTGGTCTTGCTGGCGCCCTGGGCGACGAAAGGACTGCGTTTTGGTAGCCTTTTTAGTGGTTGGACCCAAAACTTTCTTCTTGTCCGTGGTTTCCGTGAGGAGTGGATCCAGAAGATCACCGAAGAGCAGGTCGCGCTTCAAGGGGCCCTGGGATAACTGCCACTTTTGGCGAACTCCCGCTTGCCAAGGGCGAATCCAAAGGAGTCTTCTTGCCGTTGTAGAAGCTGCAATAGACTTAGCAGAAAATCTAGTAGATTGCAAAGTGGCATCAGCCACGTACTGGGCAGCTGCAAAGACCTTGTTGAAGTCTTGTTGACCTCTCAAGTCATCGGGAGGAATATGCTGTTGCAGTTGGCGAAGCCACAGCAGCATGGCTCTGGAAAAAAAGGAAGCCGCTGCAGAACTTTTAATGGCCCAGGAATCAGAGGTGAATCCCCTTTTGAGCATTTGCTCAATGCGCTTGTCCTCTGGGCGGAGGACTTCCTCCGCCTCTCCTGGCACAGCCGCTGCCGAGTGAAGAATCTTGACAGGTTCATCCGGTTTAGGAAAGGATAGAAGTTCCTCATAGGAAGAGGAAAGTTTGTACAACTTTCTGTCCTTGGTGGAGGGATTAAGGCCAGATGCTGGAAATTCCCACTGTTTGAGTAAGGCATCTTTAAACAATTTAGGCATAGGAATTACCTCGTTATCCTCCTGTTCCTCTGTGAAGTAAGGTAAATTCTCCTCCGGGGGATCAGTGGAAGTGGAGGCTTGTTTCTCCTGGGCCGCTAATCCCGTAGAAATTCTAGCTTTGAGGAGAAGAGATTTGAATAATTGAGAGGGGAAAATAGTAACTGGAGGGGGAACCTTTATTTGGGATTCCTCATCATCAGATAATCCCTGGAAAGGGTCCTCATCATCCTCCATCTCCTCGTATTCATCCTGGGAGGAATCTGAATCATCCTGAAT
This sequence comes from Erythrolamprus reginae, assembly GCF_031021105.1. Taxonomy (NCBI): domain Eukaryota; kingdom Metazoa; phylum Chordata; class Lepidosauria; order Squamata; family Dipsadidae; genus Erythrolamprus; species Erythrolamprus reginae. The sequence goes on from NC_091950.1 coordinate 204,555,687, forward strand.
AGGAGCTCTGACCGCTGGGGAAGAACCCAAGGGGCGGGAGGGACGAGAAGGAGGAAGAGGTAGAGGAAGCGCATTGATGGTGGAGAGTTTGGCATCAATGGCTTTGGACAGCACAGCAAAAATAGACTGGAACTCAGGAGGTAAATTGGAAATATCAGCAGAAATGGCAGAAGAATCCCTAAAGGCCTGGGAGGATCCTGGCTGGGGGGAATCTTCAATAATATCTGGTTCCTCTGGACCTATGCCCCATAGGTTAGGTTGGGGTCTGTCTAGGTTTGGCTCATCCAGAGATAACACAGGGACCCCAGAAGGAGGCAGGCTAGAGGCCTCTGGGGGGTCTTGACTACTGATTACTTGGGCCTGCACTTTCAAACGTTTTGCTGATTTGTCATGAATTTTTTGTAGGGCTAGGTCCCTTCTCTTCTCGGCCCTGGTGACCTTGGTCGGGGGGCGGGCCCCTGGAGAAGAGGAGGAAGAGGCCTGGGGGATGCTAGTAATCTCATCGCCAGTAGGCCTGGCCTCTCTGGGACCTTTAGTTGTGCCTCTCTTGGGAAAAGAAGCCATAGTCTGACAATTAACAGAAGACAAGGCTGAGCCAATAATTAAATAATAAGGAGAAGAATTTCAAGGACTTCCCAAGAGGAATGGATCCTGCTTCAAGGCCTCGAAGCTGCTGAAGAGTGAGGACAATCTGGGCAAACCCAGAGTTCGTGCCCCCAAATCCAGCGGGGCCAGCCTCCCTAAACTTAATAATTAAGTAAACCAAGGCACTCTGGTTGGAGGCTTAGCCGGTGGAGAATTTAGCCTGGGACCCCCAAGGCCCGCTCCGGGATCCACGCGGTGGACTGAGGCCTACGCGGCTGGCAGGAGGCCAACACGAGAGGCCTAGATTTTAAAAAAAGGGCGCGAAGGCCTTCGCGCCGAAAAGATCGCTCCGTAGAATTTCTTAAGGGAAAAGCGATCGACTAAGTCCAGGAGACTGGAAGGCGTCTCACTCCGCAGGAGGTATTTTTTAAGCCCTTAAATATATTTATACGATAAATAAGCAATAATGAAATCGATAAATACTTGCACCAGGACCTCCGGGCCAAGGGATTAGAAGAATCCACTAGCGGCCGCAGGAATCGTAACCGGCAAAACCGCCGGGGGAAAACGAAACCGCAACTTCTCCTAAGGGACAAAACCGAGCCGCTTTTTTACTTTTTTTCTTTAAACGGCTGGCGCGATGGTGCAAGTAATAAATAAAGGCAATAATCTTACTATTTTTTGAAGGAAAGATCGAAGGGAAGGTGTTAGAATGTTGAACGAGCTATCACAATACAACCGCAGGATATGCGAACTGAGCGAATTCTGGGGAAGGGGCGGATCCGGCAAGCTTTTTTAATACTAGGCTCAGTTCCATCGGATTGGACGTGAGCAACCCATGTGACTGCTGGACCCGCTCCTTCAGTACGGAGAACATTCTATTCTCATTTGGTGGCCAAAGTATGTGAGCTTTGGCTTCAGTTTGAAATCAATACAATTTACATTTGAGTAATAAGATTATACTGTTTCCAGGGAGCATTTCATCACATTGTGCCTATGCTATGCCTAGAATGTTTCGCTTTAATTTATCCCTCTTTTCTTCAAACTATCAATTCTCTATCTTGAGAAGTGAGAAGCAAGTAGCCTAAAATACCAGGAAATACAAACCATACAGGCCATCAAGTCTTACCTTACTCAGAACAGGAATGCAAATTAAAATATTCTTTAAAAATCTGTCTGGCCTGCACCATTGTTTTCACTGCTTTCAAAAAAAAGCCTGAGTTTTGAAATACAAGATTATCTTTGTGTGTTTGTTTGTGTCTGTGTGTGTGTGTGTGTATATAGTATGCTCATGACCTTCTCATGTCATTAAGAGTGCAGATAAAATTCATTTTTCATACCCACCTAAATTCAAGCACTTCTCTTTAGAATCTGTGCTGTCATTCCTTTATGACTCTGATATCCACTGAGAAAAGCAATACTTATGCTTTTTCATTGTTGTTTTTTAAGTGAATCTAATAAATAAATGTGAAGGGTTTATTGCACCAAGAAGTAGCTACAGTACGGATTTTAATAATGAACTGGACACAGGGAGATCTTGAGTTTTCTGTCCTTAACTACTGCACTACAACTTTTGGTTGTTTGTTCTTGTTATTCCCAACCATCTGTTTCTCTCCCTATTTGATAGACGCAGAAATCCTGATTAGCCTTCTCTACCAGTAACACACTAAAATATGAGATATGATATTGGATATGAAATGAAAATGGAGCACTATTTCAATATGGGGAACAGTCATTTGTACATGAGTATCATATTTATTTATTTATTTACCAAACATACTCTGAAGGAGTGAGGGGGAGAAGAACAATTATAAGACATGTCAAGGGAGAATAAATGGAATGAAAAATTGAATCTGAGTTATAAAAATAAGTAAATTTGCTACTTAGAGAAGGCTTATTACATTAATTAAACATTATTACAGGGAATACATTGGAGAGGGTGTACCGTCTGAGTCTTTCATGTTGCTGGAGGCCTCAGTTATTCTGTGATATTAATTTTCTAAAGCATTTTAAACGTTAAAGAGGTAAACGCTGGAAATAGGAAACAGTTTCTTCAACTTCACTCCTACAGAGACCTTAACTTTGGAACAACCTAAAACACACACTAGAAGCTCAGACAGCAATTTCAATTTTTTTCTAAACATGACAGTTCAACAAAAAAATGTGACCGCAGAAAATTTATTTATTTATTTATTTATTTATTTGTTTGTTTATTTATTTATTTATGAATGATTTGATTTGATTTGATTTGAGAAGACTTAAATGGAGCCAACATGTATCAGCTTAGCAAAATCTGGGCTACTCTTCTCACTAAATGGAAGAAACAAAACTGGTCCCCTTTCTTCCTTACTATCACTGGCATCCTCTTTGCTGCTTTACTTTTCCTGAATCTGGCTTCCATTCTGAAAATAGAGAAAGGAGGAAATCCATTCCCACTTCAAAATCAAACCTGAGCTTATCTGGCTCAGTTCTTCAGGAAGGATGTAATCTTCTGTGCAAAATGTTTGCTGATAATTTTTGTTGGTATGCATAAAATAGAGAGCCAGTTTGGAATAGTGGTTTAAAGTATTAAGCTAGGAAGTGAGAGACCTTCAGTTGTTGTTCTACTTTAGACACAAAGACAGCTGGGTAATCTTGGGTCAGTTCCTCTCTCTCTCTCTCTCTCTCTCTCTCCATCCTGGGAATGAAGCAAGGGAAAACCACTTCCAAAATCTTAAAAGGTACACACACACACACACACAGACAGACAGACACACACACAAAAGACAGCATAATACACCTCCTTGGACATCTAAAAAAATCATGGACAAGAATAAGGTTGTCTAGTGGTTAATGCACCAGGCTAGAAGGTAGAATCCCATGAGTTCTGTTCTGTCGGGCTCTCTGATAGACTCCTACCAAAAATTCACAGGTACCAATTTCAGACACACACACGTTTGAAAATTCAAAACAATGTTCTTTATATTGACAATTCACTTAAACCAAGTCCTCTTTTGGTATAGCAAAGAGCACTTGTCTCCAAACAAACTGGTAATTTGTACAAGTTCCTTATTAGTTCCTTAGTTTGCAGCAATTCACAGTCCTTCTTCTTTCACAAAGTGAAACACACTTTGCTCTGGTTTAGTTTGAAAGTGGGGAAAAATCAGCACACAAAAGGTCAAAGTCAGTCAAGCAGTCATGAAACACAATGATCAGATAATCCTCCACAATGGCCAAACCCACAGCCTGCTATTTATAGCAGCCTCACTAATTACCACAGCCCCACCCAACCACAGGTGGCCTCATTTTCTTTGAGAATAATCTCTCAGTTGTTGTTGCCTATGCATCGCTCTCCGCATGCGTGGCTGTATCATTAACTCTTGTTCTGAATCCAAGGAGGAGCTAGATAATTGATCTCCTTCTGAGCTGTCTGCCACACTCTCCTCCTCCCTGTCCCTCATGTCTTCTTGGCCAGAGGAGCCTTTATCAGCAGATTCCACTGGGGGAGAGGGGGCAAAACAGGCCTTCAGCATGTGGATGTCTCCCCCACATCCACAGTCCTTGGGGCAGGAGCTGGGCCAGAGCTAACCACAACAAGTTCAAGTTCTACCTTAACCATGAGAGCCAGCTGGGTGACTTTGGGCTAATCACTCTAATCACCTCACTTCACAGAGTTGTTGTTGTGAGGAAAATTGAAGGTGTGTTGTATATGTTCACTGCCTTGAGTTATTTGCAAAAATAATAAAGACAGAAAATAAACAAACAAACAAATCTGGAGAAATGAAATTAAATGCAGCAATTCAAGCCAATGGTCTACCTTTACTGAATGCATGGCCTTAACATGCAGCAAGGCACTGGGAATCTACAGCAGGTGCTGAGATAACTTACAGAATGCAATACAGTGGAACCCCGACATAAGAGCTGCTCTACTTAAGAGCAACTCGAGATAAGAGCTGGGAGGGGAGAGATATTTTTGTTCTACTTACAAGCCCAAATTCGAGATACAAGCGCCAAGGAGCTGTCTCCTGAAGCCAAACGCTAACTTCTGCGTTCGGCTTCAGGAGACAGCTGCGAAGCGGCGCGCGTGTTTTAAAAGGTTGCAGCCGGCCTGGGGGGCTCGGGGGGGGGGGGCTTGCAGCTTTCTTTCTTGCTCTTTTTCTTTCTCTATTTTACCTTCCATTCCTCTATTTCTTCTTTTCTTTCTCCTTCCCACCTTCTTCCCTCCCTCCCTCCCTACACTCATTCCTCTCTTACTCTCCCCTTTCATAAGTTTCCTTGCTTCCTTCCTCTGTTCCTGTCCCTTCCCCCTTTCTTTCTTTCTTTCTTTCTTTCTTTCTTTCTTGCTTGCTTGCTTGCTTGCTTGCTTGCTTGCTTGCTTTCTTGCTCTTTTTCTTTCTCTCTTTTACCTTCCCTTCCTCTATTTCTTCTTTTCTTTCTCCTTCCCACCTTCTTCCCTCCCTCCCTCCCTTCACTCATTCCTCTCTTACTCTCCCCTTTCATAAGTTTCCTTGCTTCCTTCCTCTGTTCCTGTCCCTTCCCTCTTTCCTTCCTTCCTTCCCACCCTCCGTCCATTCATTCACCCATTCCTCTCTTGATCGCTTAAAGCCGGTCCCTGGTGCAAAAAGGGTTGGGGACCTCTGTCCTACAGGATTGGGTGGCAGAGAAGTTGAACATATGTAAATTTAAAAGTTTAAGAAAGTTTACAAGTTAAGTGAAAGAAACTTCATTATTCATTTATATGTACATGTACATTTCTTCATTAAAAACATGTCTTTCTGCATAATTTAGACTAACTTTGTGAGTTTTTTGAGGGCTGGAACCAATTAAAATTATTTACATTAATTCCTATGGGGAAAAGTCGTTCGAGATAAGAGCTGCTCGACTTAAGAGCCCAGGTCCAGAACGAATTAAACTCGTATCACGAGGTACCACTGTATATAGAAGTTTGGAAGCTAGTATTGCTTAATCACCTAAAATATAAATGAATCAGCAACACTCAATTTGTATTGGATCATTTTTTTTGTCTTTTCTGTTCTGCCCAGCAGGGAACACTATCTTTCAATTCTAGAGCCTTATAAATTAGTAAATCTAGTTATTACCACCAACATATAGCTACCAGGGAGAATAAGTGGTTACAAAACACTTCTCTATTAGTCAAGACCCACTAATGGGGGATGGGAACCAATTGGATTTATTGAATATGCATGCTCCTTGGGTACAGATGTTGCAGTGATCAGGACTAATGCTTTAGCAATAAAATTAAATTGTGTGAAAGATTTCCCTCAAACAGCAGGACCACTTCTAGTAAATCCTCAGATTTGTGGTATGAGATTTTAATGCCTGTTCATGGAAATTAGGCAAACACTTCTTTGAAGCTAGTAAATGTCTCCTCTTCTTCCTACAGTATGTCCAATGAGGAGAAGGAAAACCATAAATCCTGGAGTTCGTTGAAAGAGATGAATGAGCAAACAGACTTTCAGCTCCCAGACAAACTTAGATCCTCCACATTGCACAAGGACTCATATTGTGAAGCCCTTATTATGTTCACACAGTCCTTTGTCTGCCATCACAAGCCTCTGCCCTAGTAGCAGTATCAAAGCCTCCAATGCAAATATCAGGGTCTTATAAAGACCCAGGCAAGTTCTAGCCTCAAGGGGAAATTGACAATGTGCATAGCAGAACAGCAAAAGATCTCCTTAGTTCCACATTGAAGGAGTATTCACATGCAAGGGGGTGCATAAAAAGCAGAAGCATCCACATTATTCAAAGCGAGAATTTTATTATTGATGTTCAAAATCAACACCAGCTCACCCAGACAAAAACAAGCACATGATTCCATTTTTCTCAGCACATAAGATAAACTGAATACACATGCACATGGAGAGTTAGCACATGATTTCAGTTTCCTCTCTGAATTGCAAGTATTCCTCCTGCAACAAATGCTTTCCTTGGACCATCATTCACAACATTCAGAGATAAGAGATGATATGCTACAGTTATAAAGGCTAAGGACTAAGAACAGGGAGACACAAATTCAAATTCCTGTTCTGAAGCTATTATTCCATAATCTTGCCTAGCTTATAGGCCAGTGGTGAAGATATACTGGTAATAATAGGTGGCATGTATATGTATATGTATTAGCAGAATTATACCACATACTGATTTACACCATAGACATCTGAATTCGTATCTCTTTAAAAGCATTGTGACTTTTTTTAAACATGTATCTTACATTGATTTTATTGAAGCAATATTAAAAAATTCTTGAAATTGATAAATAATTTTACACCAATATGGCAAAAAGACTTCGCAGACTTTGTAATGTATTCCACAGTTTTTCAGAGATAATTTAAATATCTATTTTCCTAAATCCATAGTTCATGGATATTTTTCCTTTCTAAATGATATGAATTCACTTACCTGGGTAGACCCCGATGCCTGGTTCTAAATGGCTGGTCCAGGTATTTCTAGAATGAAACGCCCATGTAAATCCTGTAGACGTGTCATGTGTCCAACCACAAAAATCTTCAGGAAGATCAAAGTTGCAATTGAATCCTAGTGGGACCTGGAAATCTTATAAGAAAACAGCATGACATAAAAAATAAGATCAAAGGAAAGCCTGTTTCTATTTAATAACTAACATAGTTGGCAAATCATAAACGGTTATAGAAATCTAAAGTATTTTCAATGTGTGCAAGCCAGGGGTGGGCTCCAATTTACTTCGCTGCTGCTTCGCTTCCTCCCACGCAAATTCCTTGTGGACACACACATACATGTGCAGTGCAAAACACCCCAATTTTTAAATTAAAAATGCCAAAAACAAAATGGCAATGCATGTGCAGTGTCCGAAACTCAGCTTCTCAGCTTGAGCCAAAGAAAAATTTTTTTAATTTTTTTTTAAAAGAGAGATGGCAACACCTAAGGACCAGTACTGAATGATCCAGTTCAGGTGACATCATCGTGACATCACCAGCAGATCACTATTGGTTCAGGCAAACCGGTCCAAATTTGGAGGAACCTACCCCTGGTACAAGTATACAGGCAGAGCAAGGGTTCAGATAAATCTGAAATAAAATTTTAGAATTAATTATAAAGTATCCTTTTTATGTAAAAATGTTCTTGTTTTGAATTTACTTTAAGAAAATATAATAATACAAGAGTTTAAAAATTGGGCACTAGATGGAACTAAAATTATAATTAAATGAGAAAAACACTTAAATTTGATTTACAGATGAAGCATTGGAAATGTTTAAGGATATTTTAAACAATGGGCCCAGAGATTAATTTTAATAGTGTCTATTTTTACAGAAAGATTGTATCTAAAGGAATGTAACAGACTTGTGGGGGGCCACACTCCACTGGCAGCCTGGATACCCTCATACCAGGATAGCTGGCGGGCAGGGAGTTTCACCTGGAAATTTGAGGGGAAGATGGGATGAAGAGGAGTTAAATGGGGAAGTGTGCTGCGGGAAGGGAGAGAACAATGAATGACTGAAGAGGAGAAGGAAAGGAGATGAAGGAGGAAGAGAGAATGATAGCAGAGTGGGTGGAAAAGGGGAGCCAAAAGTAGAGTGGAAGAATAGAGGGGCAGCATAGCAATCCAATTAATATCTAATAGTAGCTGAGCCATGTGTGTGTGTGATGTAAGAGAGGGACAGAGACATATACAGAGAGACAGAGAGAGAGAAAGAGAGAGAGAGAGAGAGACAGTGATTTATAAAACTATGAGAAAGAGTGAGAAAGAGAGATAGTGAGGCAGGAAGAGGCCTACCGGCTGACACCATGGCCATCATCCCCACCTGGCAAGGATTACCTATGAAACAGAGGAGAAAGATGAAGGCAGCGGAGCCAGACAAACACGTGTGTAGTGGAGCCAAGTTTGGAGTTGAAAGCAGCAGAGCCAGACAAGGCAGCACGTAATGGAGCCAGGTAGGTGGGGAAATAGGTGAGCGAAGCCAGAGGTGCAACAGAGCCAGATGAGTGGGGAGGCAGGCAAGCTGAGATGAGAGGAGCAGGACCAGACAATTTTGATGATGGAGGAGGTGAGCTGAGCAAGTGGGGCATGTGTGAGACTGATTGGAAGTGTGCAGTTGGTCAGGGCAAGAAACAGTGATAAAGACATTGGGGTCCCAGGTGAAGGACATGAGGCAAAGGACATAACTGAGAGTGAGGAAGAGCCAAATTGCCTGGAGAAGGGCAAAAAGGGACCCTTTTGGGGGCAACTCATCAGTCATCTACTCTATCACACCCAGAGACATGAACCAAATAAGTAAAATGAACTCAACCACCATTGCTAAATAGTGAGAGAAATAAAATAGTCCAATAGGCCATTTCAGGGACACTTGGACACAGGAGGATATTCTGCAAGTGGTGGTAGGGCTTTATCCCCAGACCAGAGGGTATTTATTGGAGATATGATGGTGGACTGGACATTTCCCCCCTCCTGTGTTTTATTGGAGTGGAAGAGAAGGAGCCCAACTTGCTTTGGAGGTAAGAGCTTCCAGTTAAATGAGGAGGTAAGAGTGCAGGTGGTCCACCCAACCATCCATCCAAGCCAGTGAATCAAGGAGTAGGGACAAGGGCACACCCTTAGCTGGTTCATTTGCTCTGACATTTGCTCTGAAGGAGGAAGCACACGTCCTATCACATCACAGACTATGGAAGACATTGTAACCATGTGCACCCAGGCTGGCAGCAGTCACTCAGGAACCAGGAACAGGAAACTACATGTGTTTTCAGGACACAACCTTGATGCAAGCAATGCCAATGGGAGTACGTAGCCTGGATGGAACATCTTATCTCTGGCAATCCTTAATGGACTTTTACTGATATCACGATTAAAATGACAAGGCTTTATAGATTTGTTTGATAAGAGATAGGATATGGAAGGAAATCATATAATTAAAGAGAGGGTGATGTAAGTTATTAAAATTGTTTTTAACTTGTGATGAAGGTAGGAAGTTATTTCTTTATTTCTTTAATTTCTTTATTTCTTTATTTATCCTTTACTATGTTGGAAGTTAATCTGCCCCCCCCCCACACACACATGTAGCAGCCCTCTGAACTGCCAACCAGCCTCGAAATAAACATACAATACTAACACTTAGACTAGCATCTCACTGGCTCCAGGGCAGGAATCCCCTCAGGATAAGGAAGATACCAGATCCCCTCATAATAAATCCACACTTAGGGAGGAATCTACGTATCTGAAAGCCACCTTCCTTTATGGCACTGCCCTCAACCTTTAGTTCCATGGAGAAAGGTTTTCCACCGACTGGAGAAAATAGGCTCTTGCCAAGCATCTCATTGTCGGGCCTTTTGCTTGTTGGTGCAGACTGATTACTGGTGCACAACAGTCCAGTACCAGTTCATGGACTGGGAATTGGGGACCCTGGTTTTATGGATTTCACACACAGAGAATCAAAGCTCTGGGCAGGAGCACCTCAATCTGCACAGGAAGGAGAATTCCCTTTTGACATACACTAAAACCAGCATATACACAAACCACATCCGCTGGGGTCACACTCCAAGGACCAGTCTCCCTATAAAACCAAAATCTCTGGACCCCATTTTTTCTGTAGCCTACCCCCTAAAACAAACCTTTTTTCCCCCTGGGAAATACATGAATCTCCTTTCTCATAATATGTCAAGGTTTCATTTTTAATTTGTTCTTGCACCACCCTAGTTAGTGGAAATTAATCTTTCAACAACTATATTCTTATTTTATTCTCCTTTTCTTTTCCCCTTTTTTCTTTCTTTTCTGCACTTCTACTTTCTGTTTTGCTTTTATTTTTTTCAATTTGTGTTGATTTTTATTGTTGTAAATATAATTTTAATAAAATTATTATAAAAACCCAAAGAAAGAAAATTATAAATAAATCATAGGATTGATTATTTTGAGATTAAAAATCATGGCTAAATCAAAATAAAAGGCAGAGAGGTTGCAATTAGTGTCATCCATGATGAAGTAGAAATTCGTCAATGCACTGTGTAATGTTTAGTTAGATTACTTGAAATTCCAGGTGAATTTTCCCAAGGCTAACTGCTTATCTGAAAATCAGCATGTCTGAAAGAAGGTTAAGTTGAAACAAGCAGATGCTTCCACACTATTTGAAAAAATAATGCAAGAAGGGAGGGAGAGAACATTTTATCTGAAGCTACTCAAGGTTATTTCTGGATACTTCAGTATAGATATTGCTTAAGTATCCATATATCAGGCAGTTCCCCTGAAACCACTTTTAACATTACAATAAATCAATGTAATGTTTTGTGAAGTAACTCACTCCTTGCTATTAAATAAGATCAGACTTCTGATCAAGCCTCTCTAGAGTTTGGCCTGTCACTAATAATATCATTCTGCAGTTCTGAGATTTCTTGGCTAAGAATGAGAGAGAAGCAAGAACAATCACTTAACTGCAAACTCATTACTGACAACAATACAACTGGAATAGCCAAACAATCTCTATAAGTGGCTTCTAACTCACTGACATCAGAGAATTGTTTATTCTCTTCTAGCCAAAGAGATGGAAAAATGGGAGGGAATGCACTTACAGGTAGTCCTTGACTTACGAACACCACTGAACCCAAAATTTAAGTTGCTAAGTGAAACATTTGTTGAGTCGCCCCCCCTCCCCCATTTTACATTCTTTCCTGCTACAACTTTTAAGTGAATCATTGCAGTTGTGAAGTTAGTAATGTGGTTGCCAAGGGTATTTGGATTCATGTCAGAAATTCACAAAATCTAATCACATGATCCTGGGACACTGCAAGCGTCATAAAGGCGAACCAGTTGCCAAGCATCCGAATCATGTGACCTAGGGGATGCTGCAACAGCTGTGTGTAAAACGATCATAAGTCACTTTTTTCAGCGCTGTTGTAACTTTGAACCATCACTAAATGAACTGTTGTTAAGGACTACCTGTATTACATTACATCACAGGGTCATGAAAATTTTCTCCCACTCCATTTCATTCCATAGCAACTTCTTTTCTTTTCAAGAAGTGCTATGGAATGAAAGGGAGTGGGAGAAAGTATCTTTCTTTCTCCCCACCCACCCACCCCAAATCCCGAAAGGACACAATCCCCTTCCAAGGTCATACAGCCATTTGAGCTTGGGAAGAGAGAAGAGAGGCAGTAACTCCAAGGATGCAAAAAGAACCACTTCATAATGTTCTCATGTATTATGAAGCATCTCTTCCAAGTGGTTTGCAGTTCTAACCTTAAAACACCAGCCACAGGGAGAGAGCAAAACAACAGCACTGGTATCTAGCACCCCTTGCCATGGAATGGAGGTCCTGCCACGGCTTGTCATTTGAGATGTTGAGCCTTCCTCCTTGGGAAAAGAAAATGAGTAGGAGGTAAAAGCCTATGGCTATTTAATACTTCACATGTGGTACCTCAGATATAACATACTAAGCAATATCAGGCAAATGGCAGGGTGACTGATCTTAAGGGAAGCCCTTTGGGAGGGGATCAACAGGGCAAAAGTGACGTGTGCTCTGGCCCCTTGGATGGAGTATATTCATGCAGTAGACAATGATGGAATGGCGGCTGCATACAACCTGAGTGGGCGGGGACAAATGATGTGAACAGCAATAGAAGGGAACAGTTTGGCTGGGAAGTGAAAGAGGAGTGGCAGGAAAGCAGTCAGTCAAGGCCCAAATACAGTCTACGGGTTTGATGACATAATGACTCTTAGGGTCCAAAAGAGAAGTAATAACTCTCTCTTGAACTCATGGTCAGACCATTGGTGAAGATAATCAAGAACTCTCTGATATAACTTTCAACAAGTCCCCACCAGCCTTCCTAATTATAAAAACCTCTGGAAGGTCTAGATTTTCCAGTCCTGACATAAAGGTTCTGAGCTGAGGCCTGCTAAAATGGCATCTACCTGCTTGTATTGAGGGGTTTTTTCTTCCCCTGCTGAATAGAGTTTCAAAACTTCAAAGCGGCAATTAATAAGGTACTTGATCACACAAATATGTACGATTGCAGCTTTTATAACTCACACACTTTACCCAACTTGTTTGACATAAGGTATGTTTTCACTGGCTAAGGAAATACCTCCATTCTCCACACAACCATCACCACAATCCGTTGCTTCTTCATCAGTGAAAAATTGAGTGGTCATCTCCTCACTCTTCAACGTGGGCTTAAGTGTCTCTGCAGTGGACTTCACATCTGCAAATTTTAAAAAAGAGAAAAGAAAGAACAAACGAATGAATGATTTCACCAGATTCTAGATTGAAGCAATCATATATGATAGGAAAGAGAGAATTTTAGTTGTATTCACTTGCTATTGGGCCTCGGCTTGCCTGGATAAATAATACTAGGACAGTTTGTTATTGCACCACCACTTAAAAGTTCTTTGAATGATAATCTGGCAGATCCGAAAAGGCTTCAACAGAAAGTTCCAGTACTTAGGAAGGCAAGTGACTACAAGTAATCCTTGACTTATGATCACAATTGAACCCAAATATCTATTACTAAGTGAGTTTCTCACCATAGTTGTTAAGTGAATAACTGTAATTAACATGTAACAGTAACATGGTTGTTAAGTGAATCTGGTGATTCCTCCCATATTTGTGATCATGTCCCACATGACTCTGGGACACTGCAACTGTCATAAGTACATGCCAGTTGCCAAGCATCTGAATTTTAATCACATGACCATGGGGATGCTGCAGTGGTTCTGTGAAAAATGGTCATAAGCCACTTTTTTCAGTGCTGTTGTAACTTTGAATGGTCACTAGTCAAATGGTTGTAAGTCAAGGACTACCAGTATCATACATATTTACATGCCACCAGCCCCAAACATACTGCATATGGCCAAGCCCCATGATGCAACCACAAATATTGGAGTCATCAACAGTGGTGCACAATTAAGGGCTTTAAAACAGGTCTTGACATTTTGTGAATGAACAAACACCTTTTCCTACCAGCTGATTTGCAACAGCCCTCAGCACAACCTCAAAATCTCAGGGATGTCAACTAACACAAAAAGAACTCTCTAGTATAAAGAATTTAATCTTGCATATTTAAAATATCTCTCTTTTTCAGATTTCTTTCTTTTTGATACTGTGGAAATATAGTCCATTTCTACCTTTTTATTTTTCTTTTGTCCTCTCCCAAACATTCCATGTACATAAATATTCTTATTTCAAGAATATACATTGATGGTGTAGATTATTTTCTATGGTAATTGTTGTGATTCAGCCTGAGGCTCCTCAGGGAACGGCTGGAACTCTGCCGGATCCATGCTCAGAGGGGGAGGACGATGAACAGGAGGGGGAGGACCAGGCAGAAGAGAAAGAGGAGGAGGGAGAGCAGCCTGAGACCCCCGGGGGGGCCTCTCCCCAGCGAGTAGCCTGGATTCATTAGATGAAGACGCCCAGGCTATCATAGATATGAGGCAGAGACGGGCAGCCCAAAGAAGGGGCCAATTAGCAAGGTATTTCCATCACTGAATTGGTAACAGCTTGGTTTGGGTGTGGTTCTCCTCAGCAGGGTTGAAAAGGCAGGCCCACCCTTACTGTATTGTGGAGAGTTATCAATTGGGAGTCCTGTGACCTTGCTTCGATTCTTGGCGTCTCTGATCCTGGCTTGTGGCTTTGAAGGCTGAAGACTTGGGGGAGGCGTGGGTTTTATTACCTCCAGTGTTGTTTTTGCCAGCAAGAATCCTGTTTTATTGCCTGGCCATCGTGAAACCTCTGTGAAGCTTCATAACGTTCCTGTCTGTAAGAACAGTTTTTGTTACCTGTGTTTGCTTTCAAATATATAAACTGCCTTTGCTTTTTACCAGTGTGTCTGGCTACTCTTTTTAGTTGGTGTTGGCGTCTGGGGGGACCCAGACAGAACAGTAATGAAATTAGATAACATGTTATGTTGTATATGCTATAGAACATTACTGGTTTAATGCTTTGAGGAATGTATCCAAACCCTCATGAAAGTCCCCTTTTTTACAGTGAATATTCTCTTATTCTGAGACTTTCAATGAGTGGTTCTGCTAAACTGTTGCTTACAAACAACTAGCACACGGAACACAGGGATACACAACAATCAAGAGAAGGAAGATTACCATGTGGCCAAAGGTATGGATTAACAGAATTCTTGGTGTATGCTAAGGGGGCTATATTCATGCATCAACACAACCAGTTTGCAGCTGCTCCTAATTTGCTGTCCAAATATGAAGATTGAGATTAGTCTACTTTGCATCCCTTGTGTTCATGTGCTTGGTGCTCTTGAAGACTGCCTATGCTTCCTTCCAGGCCTTTGTGTTTCAGAAAGCACTTTGCCTCTGATGCAACATAAGGTCGTGGTAACAAAGACCATTAAAACCACAGCTGCGTCTGATCCACAAGGCAATGGGAAAAGAGGGAAGCAATTACTCATAGATGAGTAATTATGTTGTCTCTATGAAAACACCATGCGGACATGTACCTTTGCAAAATATGAACCAAGCACAGAAATTTTGCACTGGAAATCAAGTAGAACTAAAAAGAAAAAAAAAGAATGGAGAGGGGGAAAAAAAAACCTGACAGATGAATTCTAACCAAGCAGTGAATTCATACTCCCAGCAACCAAGTCATAAAATTAATAGAAAAGTTCCCTTATGCGCAGGATAATAAAGTAATAGACAAAAGGCAATTAAGTTTCCCACATGCCACAGATATCAACCTAGCTCAAGTTCCTTCTAGAGACTGATTTACAGATCCAAAGGAAATAAAGAATTCTTTCATCTTTCGGTTTGGTGGCCAACAATCTTTTTTAGGCTTGTAGTCTTACTGGTTTTTATTTGAACTGGCAAAGAGATTTACTGCAGCCCTAAGAAAACTGAGTTCAGGAATAATACCTTTCTCTTTCATTAAAAGAGTAAGTACACACATATATTCAAATGAGCCAGTACATGAGAACAAGTCAAGCAACACCTCAAATGGCATATCTATGAGGCACAAGAAGATCTTCTAAAGTTCTGTGGCTTTTTGTAGACAACCACATGATTACGTTTGGCTGTCACAACTCACCACTCTAGGAAAGATCTGCAGTAACGTACATAATAAGAACTTGCCCCTTCAATTTACAGAAAGAAAAAACCCAGGTTGCATTACACAGAACCATTTTATCCTCTTAAGAAACGTTCTGTGCATTATTGTATGGTAGACTCTAAGTGACCGGTGTTATTATGAAGTTCACAGATATGAAATACCAACACAAATTATAGATGAGGAATATCATTTACTATTATTATAATTATAATTATTATCATTTACCAAATATGTTACTATTTGGCAGAAATTTAGTCGATCTGTTGAGATCAATTCAGTAATGTTAGGGTGCTATGTGGGCATATTAGGGAGAGAGAGAAGGGGGGAAGAAGGAAGGATGGAGGGAGGGAGGGAGGGAGGGAGGGAGGAGGGTGAGTTCCATTCTGTAGTCCTCTCCTAGCAATAGAAGCTGGTTGAGAAATTTGGGCAGTCTCTTTCTTAGCCCTAGCCTGGGAAATCTAAAAGCATTTATCTACTGGGGACACAATCTGAAGTTAGGTGGGGAAAAGGTCAAAAGCAACATGAGAAAATATTATTTTACTGAAAGAGTAGTAGATCCTTAGAACGAACTTCCAGCAAACGTGGTTGGTAAATCCACAGTAACTGAATTTAAACATGCCTGGGATAAACATATATCCATCCTAAGATAAAATACAGGAAATAGTATAAGGGCAGACTAGATGGACCATGAGGCCTTTTTCTGCCGTCAATCTTCTATGTTTCTATGTTTCTACCAACTGGACCAGCATGACAGATTACAGTTCATAACCTTTAATACAGAGGCCTTTATCATGCAGTAGATTTATTTAGATTGATAACCGACAGATTCTGAAACCTTATTCAACTGAGAGTTTGGGAATTCGCTACTTGGCAAACTTCATCTGATTACTTTGTGCCATGTCTAAATAGCTGTTCAGCAAGTGACTCGGTATAAAATCATTCTCATGCTTTCAACAAAATCCTACACAACTTCTGAGTTGTATGATTTATAAGTTCAGATCTGTTATACAGCCATACATATTCAAGGGTATTAACAGCTGCTTACATGAAAAGGAATTGAACAAAATGGTTATTAAAAATATCTGGGGAACCAAGAAATCCAAAGCTGAACTTCAAATGCATTAAATCCTTCCCTTTTACACTCAAAGATTTACAACAGGAACATAACTTTGAGAGTGATATCTGAACATGAAAACCCTACAGTGTGTCTGCATCCTCTGATGGAGTAATTTGGAAGCTCTGCAGTGTCATATATGGTCAACAGAGTTGTACAGATTTCATAGCAGCAAAGCAAACTTACCACAACAGTAGTTGAGGGAACATATGTTAAGAATGGAACATATGCAAAAGATAGTATCCCTTCTGCTGGGCAGTGTATGTACTGCAAGAGGCAGTTGTGGATCCTGTTACAAAACTGTCAAGCAATGGAAACCAGATGTTTGCAAGTTCAAAGGAGAGAGGACCAGTCACGAGCTAATATTTGTCAATCTTCAGAAGAGAAAAATGTTGGCAGGCCCTTGAAACAAGCCAGCTGTTGACCTAACATTTCAATTTTTCTTCCTACCAAGCAGAATGCCAAATGCTCCTGGCACAAGTTTCTGTAAGAGGTACTTCAGGTCTTATTACTGAAAGGCTCCAGAAACAGATCGCTTAAAGGTCAAATATGCAAGTCACACCATAAGTGGTCATTTACTGCATATTTAAATAATTTAACAAGATGTTACTAAGGCAACAAATAGAAACAAGTACTACCATAACTCACAATCCTTGGGGGTTAAAAAAGAATCAACCACCAAATTACAAATAAGCATGTTCTTCAAAGAGGTATCCAAAAATTGGTTTAAAAGCATTTAATTAATGGTTTTATGAAGTGAGATGTAGTATGGGCAACTGGCAGATGAATGTGAAGACCCTAGACTGGTATTGTTTAGTCTAATCTCATCTAGTCCATTCTTGATCTAGCTTTGATTTGTCTTTCAAGTAAAAAAAATCCTAGTCTGAAACTGATGATTAAGGGTGAAGGTTTGTTCTCTGAGCTTCTGGGTTGGTTTCTGAATGATATGTTATCAGGATAGTAACATCCTACACCCAAGCTTCAGTTATTCTCCACTATTGCAAATTGATGATCAACCTAAGGCTTTATGTACTGGTTCTAATAATAGATTGAAAGGTGTTTCCCAGCAAAAGCATTTCTTATAAACAGCTTTAATGAGTGTATAACTAGGCTATAGTTTTCTTCTAGACACCTAACATTTAGTTGAAAGAACATTTAATCATATGAGCCTCCAATTTGCAGTCTGAAATGATGTTAAGCAAGACATACATTGGTCATCGTGGGGAGTATTGACATTTTTGCCAATTGTAAGTTTATTGAATCGGCAGACTTCTTCTGTTCCAAAAATGTACGATATGTGTGCATTCATTTATTTTAAAAAGTATCTACCTGTACCTACCTACCTACCTACCTACCTATCTATCTATCTATCAGCTTTCTCAAGGTTGCATAGATATTTAATGATGCCACTCCCATTTTCCCCTCAAAGACAATCCTGTAAGATGGGTTCAGAGTTTTATGTTCTGATTCATGGACAAAGACAACTGTAATAATGGCAGGCAGGATGTCCAAGTGATACTGTATATCAATATTTAATGCAAACTTTCTAAAATTCTTTCTCCAAGTGTAGCATCACTTTGCCTGACCAATTTATACTCATATACGGATACTCTGGTAGTATCATGCCTCTGCAGAACAGTTTGGAGGGATCCACAAGCTCTTCTACATTGAGGCTACATTTTTAGATTTGTGGGTCAAACATTGCCTGTCAAATAAATAAAATAAATAAATAAATAAAAATATCTACTGCGACACATAACAATAGCAAAAAGGATTAGTTTATCGATTTTAACTTAGAATTGTAGATGTGTTATTATTTTCATATATATCTGATGACACATGCTGAATAATCATGCAGTTGGTTTATTGAAAGGTAGTAACAATCCAGTGAGGGAACTGCTTCTTTGGAAGTTTGTGCAGCCCAAGCCAATCTATACAAACAAGCTTTTTACAGATGTGGTTTCCAAACAGAAATCAAACCTTTTCTTACCAATGACATCTGGAAAGCAGACTGAACGCTAGATGCATCTTAACAAAATAAAAGAGAAAGCATAATTTTCCAGCTCTAACAGTCAGCAGTAAAAGGATTTAGTTGGTAGTGGTAGCTTGTGCTTCACTTTTTATCATTTCAGCTAAGCCTGGAAGCTAGAGGGCTAAATCCAGCTGACGATTTTCATACTTTATGATTACACATCAAAAGAAAGAATAAGCAGTTTCTTTATAAAATCATATGTGTAATGTTTTGATTTCTAAGATTGACAGATAATTGGACTCTCTCTCAAGAATCCTGAAATATAAGAGTTTAACCTTGTGGTACAGAAATCTCACGCTGAGTCTCCCTAGTTTTTGAGATGTTCCTGTTAATTATACTGAACTTCTTCCTAATGTACGCTGCTGGGCATATGAATTAACATAAAAGGATATCACAAAATATAGCATCAAATCTGAGCAAGGCAATAATTAAAACCGACATACAGAGTCATCAGTTTTGAGAATTACACAAAAGTGCAACTCAATGGCCCAGGACGAGGGCAGGCATTAGAATATTTTCACCACCAACACCATTACATATCATTCTTCTTCTGTTATACATTCCTTCTCCTTCCCCTCCCCATCGTAAGCCCTGATAATATATATGCTCACTCATATATATTATTCTACACATGCACACATGGCCCCCCTTACTCCTCTTATTTCACTGGTAGAGAAAGGGAAGCTATTGTTTTTATGTGTGCTGAGATTTAGAATGCCTTCTCTACCCAACTCAGATGTTTAAAGGGTAAAGATAAAGGCTCCCCTCACACATATGTGCTAGTCATCCCTGATTCTATGGGGCAGTGCTCATCTCAGTTTCAAAGCTGAAGCCCCACACTGTCCGAAGATGATTAGAAACCACAATTAAGAACATCCCTGGCACCGAGCAGTTGGAAGGAGAATATAAATGAGAAGGAAAAACTAAGAAAACTTAACTTCCTTTTTAAATCTGCATTCTAATTACCATTTGGAAAGAATTGTTATTTTTGCTTGAGGGATGTGCTATAGGGTTATCGACACTGAATTTATGTCCCACAGCCTAATAAGATATGATGTTAGGCATATATTTACAAGGGAAAGGGGTCTGACCATCTACAGCCAGTCATATACAAAACTTGAAGATTATTCAGAAAGGAGAATATACACCAACTGATGAACACTAATAGGCAGAGAATAAGCAATGAAAGTAATAAATGCCATTTAAGACATTTTCTATTCAGGATTTTCATAGTTAATACTGTCACTCTGAAAACAAAAAGCTGAAAAAGAGGTTCACTATCATCACAGGAATACATATTAGAATAAACATTTCTACTCATTCTAAGCAGAGCAAGACTTATTCGCCATGAAGAGTGGGGAAAGGAAAATATTTGTGGTGGATTCTCATATAGAAACTATTATGCAAACGTTCTCAGGCCAAAATGGCTGAAGGATTCATGGCATGAAATAGATTCATAGAGCTCTTACCAGTCCAGTCACACCCAAGGACTTCTAATCGCATCCCGATCCCTGCTGGAGACCATCTTTCTGGGTAAACTCTGATGAACTGTGCAGGAACAGGATCAAATCTTCTAACTTCGGGGGTGTCATAATGCATATTTCCTTCAAATATCTTAGAGAAAAAGAGATTAAATAGGATTCTCCTAGTTTTAGAGCAATAAATAAATAAACATAGTAAAATAACTCTTTGAAAGAATCGTTATTCTTTTAAATTTACTTGCACTTTTTATTCTATTAAGCCAGGAGTATTGTTGACCCCATGGGTCTAATGAGTCATTGATTGATTGATTGATTGATTGATTGATTGATTTGATTTGATTTGATTTGATTTGTATGCCACCTTTTTCTGAAGACTCTGGGCAACAGGCCACACTCACCCCAGGTCCATGAATGGGAAAAACATTACAAAACATCACGTGATAGCAATGTGACATCATGAGGTTGACATGTGTTTATTAAGCAACACTCAGGCCCATTGCAATGAACTGGGACAACCTTAAGAATGTAATTGGTTACAAAATGACCCTTGAAAAGACAAAACAGAAAAATGCTGGGGGTGGGTGGGGGGGTGGATAATGGCAAAAACTCAATCTACTTGAAAAAGGGCCTTTTTGTTAGCTTCCAGGTAAGGATGTGCTGTTCTCTGCATCCAAATTCAAAAATATATTTCAGAGGAGGTATGGTTTTAGGTGTCAGCAACCTCCTTGAAAGAAGTTGCATCTACCTCTGAGTACACAAGCCACCTGTACAATCTATGGAAAACATGTGTTTGAATTAAGAAAGCACCACAGGGAGCAACAAGATGCTTCAGAGAATGCAAGAGCTATTAGCATCTCCTTATCCCGCAAGCAGATTTTCCTGGGATTTTGTGGCTACTGGGTGAGTTCAGAAAGCACCAACGTAAGTATATGCCACTCCTGGGCACCTTAGTATAGCACATTCCTATTTTCGTATTATTAATGGCTTTTCCTCAATTGCTGACATATTAGACCAAACCACAGAAGCTTGTAATATTTAAGAATGCAAGCTGTCAGTATCATCTTGTCAGCAGATTGCTTTTTATTAAGATGAAGCAATACTGAAGCTGCTTTTTCAAGAATAAATGACAATGCATTCATTGAATGTTACTTCTATTAGAAAAGGTAACAGGAAAAATACCCAACCAAGAAATACGTCTTATACCAAAGTTGACCAAGATTATCAGAAAACATTTTCTATCTTAAATGTACCAATGATTGAACTATCTAGGGAAATTCTACAGGTTTTTTTTCCCTGGAAACCTGAAAAATAAATTTTGCTGCCATAGGAGAACAAAGTGAATACTAAACATTTATGCAAACAATATCATCTGCAAAAGTACCGGTGAGCCTAGGTTACTTTGATTATAATTCAGTTGCATTAGCCTGGAACAGTAATTTCCTTTATTTTGGATTTTAAGAAATGCAGCACAGTGTAGAAAGTTTGATATGTACAACTTCAGCCGATATGAGCTTACAGCGTAACCATGGTTAAGATTTGAACTTGACATGGGGAGACAGATGTTCATGTGCATCCTCAGCCTGGAAAGCTCCCTGGGTGACTCTGAGCCAACCTACTTCACAGGGCTGCTGTAGGAGTAAATTGGAGTGTAGAGATATACAATACTGCCTTGAGCTCATGGAGGAAAGGCATGCCATAAATTAAACAAACAAGTCAATGGGCAAGAGCTGGTCAAATCTTGGTTATGTCATTTCTTAGTTCTGAAGTGTATTCTACGTGACATTACCTGTGAAAAATGTCTGAAAGCTGCAAGTGGAGCAAAATGTGATACTTACAGTAGACTGCCAGCTAATAATATAAGATACAGGGATTGTATGACCTCTCTACTGAAAGATCTACACTGGTTACCAAATGCTTGTGAGGTGTCTTCAAAATTTCAATAACTTTGAGGCTGTCTGACTCATGATGACCTCCATTTGTTATGATGTGCAGGATAAATCCTATGGAAGATGCCCTCATGTCAGAGGCCCATATTTCTGCCCCACGGGAAAGAATTTGAAATGTAGTCTCCTGTGCTCTGCACTTGTTCTCTTAGCATTCAGAAAATCTACAAAGATGTATCTCTTCTACCAAACTTAATTCTAATTTTCTTTACATTGTGGTTTCTTCTTAAGTTTTGTTAACCACTATAAGTAGAAGTATGGTGTAAGCCAAATAATAAATGTAGCTTCAGGCTACATATATCCACATCATATTTACACAGTTTATGAAAAACTTAAACTCTTCATAGATGATCCAACTACAGTATCTAGTTAAAGTGTAGTTAATCCTGCTTTCCTAATGCTCAACTCTTTCATACATGGAAAGCTTAGATCTCCAAGTAGTAAAGGTAAGAGCTTTGAGATCATTCTGATGAACATACTTAAAGACGCCTTTGCAACTGCAAATTCTGAAAATGGGGATCTTTTATGCATAGGAAACTTGCAGCCTTGACTTGGTGATCTTGATTCACATTCACTTCAAGGCGCAACAAATCCATGAAAAGCCTCAACAAATCTCAATCACCTTGTGGTACATCCAGTGGCATGCTGTATAAACATGACAGCTTAAGCATACTTTTTGGTGGTTGACTTCAGTAATAAAAAACAGCAAGAGAGAAAGGTGATAAGGCTTTTTCACCTTTGGTACAGGCTAAGGAAGTTATTTTCAAATACATTTGATCAGTAAAATAATTAAAAGCCAGGATATGGTGCTTCAGTTTCAAAATTACTCTCCCTGCCCTCTGTCTCCATCTCACTCCTTCCTCTGCTTGCCAGAGTTTATGGTCAACTGAAAAGTTCCATGTCTGAGAGCAGGATGCTGCTGCCAAGCAGGATATAGTTCATCTGACAAACCACACAGCGTGCTTTGGCACAGGACATGCCTCCTCGTAGCTAGATGTTGATACCAGATATACTGATTCAAATCTGGTACAGCTCTACTGACTTCTAGTGTAAACACTACTGACTTCTGACTTGGCTGTTAATGGTCTTCCCCTCCTTACCCGCCCCATACATTTTCCCATCAAGTTCTAAAAGACACCTCTCTCGGATACCATATGTACTAATTCAAGTAATTGGCTAGCAGAAACTTAGACTTAATGTTTGTCTATGATTTAGAGCCTTGGTCCTCCTGAACTAAGATTTTAACAGTGGTGCAAAAGTTCATCTCTTGAATCCTTAACAAGTAAGAATGTCACTGGAAAACTTGGAAAAATGAACCAAGTTCATAAGAACAACCCAAATATGGGCTCTGGAGCAGGCTATTTTTTTTATCATAAATGTTCTACACCAGAGGTCTCCAACCTTGGCAACTTTAAGACTTGTGGACTTCAACTCCCAGAATTCCTTAGCCAGCAAAGCTGCTTTAAAGTTGCCAAGGTTGGAGACCCCTGGTCTATACTCTATATATCCTCACTTTCCTCTGAATCATATGAAGAACAATACCCTACTTCTCACTGGGGAGATAAAATGGAGACAGTGAACCAGGGCTGTGCCAGTAGCATGTTCCTACCAGTATGGTCGACGCCATCAGACCAGTAGTGAAAATTGAGTTGCGTGCTCAGCTTTGCATCTCTGGCATGCACATGTGAGCGTCTGAGCAAAATGTTGCTTCTGTGCATGAGCAAAAAGTGAAATCTTGCGAGAGGATGTGCATGTGCATGAGATGTCAGCAATTTTTTGCTTCTGTGCATGCGCAGAAGCAAAAAAATCAGCAAAATCTCTTGTGTGTGTGCATGAGATTTTGCTTCCTGCACATGCGCTGAAGCAAAATCTCACTCAGATGCATGCGTGTGCACACAGAGACACAGAATTGTGCACTTAGTGCACCGGGATGTGCCAAATGTTCTTTGCAGAAATAGTGACGTTGGTGGGGGAAAAGTAATCCAGACTAAGCCATCCTCTTGCTTTAAATAAACTGTAAAGAAAAAAAAGCAAAGGTTTCCCTGTCCAGTCGTGTCTGACTCTAGGAGGTGGTGCTCATCTCAGGTTCTTCCCTGTAATGGTTCATTTTAAAAAAAGCATGCACATTTCTAACTGGATACTCCCTTGCTGTCTGCCTATCCAAGACACTAAGATACCCTGCAATAGCATGATAGAACTGTTGGTAAGATGTAGGGAATGCTGGATATTGATCAGGGGTGGGTTCTAAATAATTTTGCCATTGGTTCAAGTACGCACGTGCACATGATGCTTCTGTGCATGCGCAAAAGCATCCCGGATGGGGTGGTGGAGCCTCCCGCTGCTGGCACTACTGGTTCTTAGAACCGGTCCAAACAGGGATCAACCAAACATTAATGTGGATGCAATCTCAGCCCTACATTTTCCATTCTCCCAGTCAAGCAGAGAAACACTTGTGGGCCAGGAGGGAGGCACATCCCCCCTCCTCAGATACTGAGTTGAAAGACAAGTTTGCTTTTTTTAACCTTGCACTTTTGTTGCAAAGACCTCCCCCAAAAATCTGCAGCAGCAGTAAAATGCTATTTCAAGCCTGGTGATTAGGCAGCTTCATGCACTTTGGGGAAAATGCATGAAGAAGAGCCCAAGGAAGCAGAGGAGACTTTCTTGTATAGACATATTGTGACTTCTAGCCTATCAACAGAACATTCCCCAACATCTGCTGCTCAACTGACTGGTACTTATTTCTAACATCTGTTGTTTGGTTTTAATATGATAGGGTTTTAGTTATTTCTTTTAATATTAGATTTGTGCCACTATAATATTGTTTTTATCATTGTTGTGAGCCGCCCTGAGTCTTCGGAGAGGGGCGGCATACAAATCTAATTAATAATAATAATAATAATAATAATAATAATAATAATAATAATTATTATTATTATTATTATTATTATCATCATCATCATTATTAATTCCATTCACAGTAAGTGGTCAATGGTTGCCGTTGGGCATTTAAAGACATATTCAACTTCGTGTGCCTTCACGTGCAATTTGAAATGAAAAGGCCCCTGTGTAAGTTTGCTATATGAGGGAAAAGAGAAATAAGTGGAAAAAATAGATGACATTTTCCAGCTTGTAAGTGTTCCAGCGTTTCCATCACAAAAAGATGATCCTACTGCTAAATAGGAAGAGAGGGAGAGAGGGGAAGGAGGAGGAAGTACATCCATAGATAAGAGCCCTCCTCTTTCCCACATCCTTTTGAAACACACATTTATCTTAAATGGTTTTATGCTACTTCAATCATTTCAACTTTAAGCAGCTCATTGAGAGCAATTGCATAACCACTAATTACCAAAATAGAATAAGATTGTGTGATGAAAAGTGTGATGAAACATATGACTTTGCAGATAGGATTGTGGTTTGTGCAAGGGCCCTTTGAAGTGGTCATGTTTCCTGAAGCAAAAGCCACCAATGGTGTAACCTGCCATAACAACTGCAGTTCAGCAGTTCAAATCTCACTAGCTCAAGATTGACTCAGCCTTTCATCCTTCTGAGGTTGGTAAAATGAGGACCCAGATTGTTGGGGCAATATGCTGACTCTGTAAACTGCTTAGAGAGGGCTGTAAAGCACTGTAAAGCGGTATATAAGTCTAAGTGTTATTGCTATAACAAATTTCACCAGAAAGGAAGAAGAAAGAAAAGGGGGGGGGAGTACTACTGCCCAGTAGCACCCTATTACATTCCAACTCAGAGGTCTTACCTTTGGCTGCATGGTTCGGGGATCTTGTATTGAATGCCAGTCTTTCCCATCCATGCTGTAGGACACTTTAAACTTCTTCACAAAAGCTCGGGCCTCCGCCACATTGATGCTGTCCCCACCTCGGGCTCCTTGGATAATCACTCCTTTCACGTTCTTTGGGAGGCCCAGATCTACCTGCAGCCACTCCTCACTAGGCTGGGCTTGAGGGATGCGTGGGAACCACCCTGAGCGGCTGCTGACTAGCCGTGCCACACTAGGAACCCAGTGATATTCTCTGGTAGAAGAAGCCGAGATCTGAGAGTCTGGGATAAGTCCTGAAAGCATCCCCAACATACTGGAACAGGGTGAATCTGGATGGAAAGGGGCAGCAGTGAGCATAGAAATGGCTGTTATCAGGGGAGGGCTGCTGGGGCTTCACAGGGGTTTGAGAAAACCTCTAGCTAAGATTCTGTGCAGTTCAGAGAACTCTCAAATCCCACTCCTGGCTGGCTGCACCACCCTGCCCCTTACAGAAGTCCCCACATGGCGTTTTTTGGATACAGGTAAGTGTAGTGCGTGCACGGAGGCTCAGCGTGGGCAAAAAATGGGCCTACTGGAAATTCAGGAAGGGCTCCAGAGGCTCCCTGTTTTCACCCTCCTGGAGGTTGAGGAAAGCCTCCAGAGCCTTGGAGGGCAAAAATGCCCCCCCACCGCCCAATGTAGTGCAGGAGACTGACCAGGCCACATCCACCCAGCAACCAGGCAGAGAAACCCTTGCTGAATTTTTTCAAGTCCACCTCGGCTATTATGCAGGATCAGGTGGGGGATAAAAATTCTGCAATGACATAGGAAGAATAATGTCTCACTGCAATCAACTTCTAGGCAGATTTGCTTTGCTTTATAAACAGCTTTCATGGGTACCAATAATGATGTTACCTAATGTAATGTCTGCAAGAAAACAAACATGCTCAGAGAGTATTAAGGACTCCAGCTTTCATGGGTTACAAGGGCCCCTCCATGGTGGCTTAAAATACACCCTACCCAAAAATTCTTAATACAAGCTGGTCTCTGCTTCCAGCTAAACATTCATCCAGTAGTAGCATTTTGGTTGCTGTTCCATCTCTTTTAAAAAGTAAGCTATCAATTAAATCCAATCAAATGATAGATAAACCACAAGTGGAGGCCATCAAGTGTTAAAACAATTCAAATGGTGACTAGGCTCAATGTTCTCTTTTTACATGTAAATTTACTTTTGGCTTATGAAGCCACAAATAATTGGGGGGGGGGAGAGAAAGAAAAGCAATTACAGTCAGTGTTCCCTCTAATTTCTTTGGGGGGTGGGCGGAAAAGTATAGTGTCTGAGCGGCAGTCCCTTCGGGACTGGGCGGCACAGAAATAATAAATAAATAAATAAACAAACAAACAAATAAATAAAAAACCCACCCTGTTTTGCCTCAGAGAATTTCAAAATAAAATACTGTACTGTGTGTCTATAACAGTGAGCTCATAATAGGGCAACTCTATCAATATCAAAATGCCACTTAAATAGTTGAGCTAGTTTCAAACTAGATTTTGATTTTCTTTCTCTCTTCCTTATTCCCATTCTTTCTCTTTCTCTTTTCCTTCCTCTCTTTTTTCTATCTGTTTCTCTCTCTTCCTCTCTTCCTCTCTCTCTCCTTCCCTCTCACTCTTTCCCTCTTGGCTTCTGGGCAGGTTTGCAAAACTCTGAGTTGATGATGATTTTTAAGTGAGCGATTGCTCACTGCTCAGCTTAGAGGAAACTATGATTACAGTACTGTATATAAGGATCCCAGTGAGACTGCAGAATTAGGTATGCCCTGAGCCAGAATTTCCAGATTTTATAATGTCACTTGAACTAAGAAACTGTTGAAATCTTTTTGCTATGTAAAAAAAAAAAAAGGAATCATGATGCAGTGGCTCTACATTCCCAAATCAGGTAAAAATGATGGGGTGAGGGGTCATTAAATCCCTGGTCATTTCATGACTGCAACCTCAAGTGATTACTTGCACAGGCCAATTGCTTCTCCTCCAACATTTGTAGCAGGCAATCGTGTTGTGCCAAACCCAATATCAACTCTAGGCATTTTCCAAACTTCACTTAGCCACTCCCAAATATTGATTAGCAGCAATGCCTAGTTACACCATATGAAAACCATATGGAAAACCTTAACGATGCAATAAAGCCTTGACTCTATTCTCCTGGTACAAAGCCTAAAGGGATACAAAATAGTTTAGGAGAATGTGAATATAAATTGTGTGTTCCCTAAAATGGTAGCTTTTGAACCAATTGTGGGCTACTTGGTAAGGAGGTGCCTGATGAGGCTAACAGAACTTTTGTCAAATGGGCTATTTAAGAAGACCACAAGGACAGTATGCATATCTTTGAACTGCATTGCTGGGCTGACTCAGGCATAAACTTGTGCACCACCCTAATAAACCTTCACATTAAAAAAAAAACCAAGCTGCAGCCACTGGAATGGGAATTTCCCCATAGCATATAAAGCTTTGATGTAGCAATCTGCACTAGGACCACAGCAGAAAAAGAAAGCTTTAATACCTCTCTCCCTGATTACCATATGAAATATCATTTCCTTTCTCAGCAGCTGCATTTGCATTTTTTAAAGTATGCAAGTTGAAGAAAAATGCATTTCAGGATAATTTAAGGAGACAAATGCATTTTTAGAGTTTCTAAAAGAATGCACAGCTTTTAGAAACTCTAAAAATGCAGGAAATCTTTGAGGGGGAAAAACTGGATTCCTATTATGATCTTTTTGGTAAGTCTTTTGTGCCTTTTGTGTCAACTTTCATGGAAAATTTCTCTCCAGAGGCAAGGTCTTAGAACAGGGAGTCCTTGACCTACAACCAGTCACTTAGTGACCATTCAAAGTTATGATGGACCTCCTTGGGTACTAAAAGCCAAAGATTCCCCTCACACATATGTGCTAATCGTTCCTGACTCTAGGGGACGTTGCTCATCTCTGTTTCAAAGCCAAAGAGCCAGCGCTGTCCGAAAACATCTCTGTGGTCATGTGGCCGGCATGACTAAATGTCAAAGGCGCACAGAATGTTGCTACCTTCCCGTCAAAGTGCTCCTTATTTTTCTACTTGCATTTTTACATGCTTTCATACTGCTAGGTTGGCAGAAGCTGGGACATGTAGTGGGAGCTCACCCCATTACGTGGCACTAGGGATTCTAACTGCTGAACTGCCGACCTTTTGATCAACAAGCTCAGTGTCTTAGCTACTGAGCCACTGCATCCTTCAGGTACTATTTATTACCTAAATTCTAATGACTTCCCCCTTCCCTCCCCTGTGGTCATGTGACTGCAATTTACAAAATGTGGGGTTTTTTGGCAGGCGGGGGGTGGGGGGGTTGTTTGCCAGAAACTGACATTTACTTCTGGATTCAGGCTACAAATGCTCATTGCAAACAATGGGTCTGGACTGCTGCTAAAAAAGTCATAAATTTGGACATGGTCATCCTCTCAACAACCAGCATAAGTTATAACTGTCATTCTGGTACCAATTATGTTCACAGGGTGAGGACTAACTGTAAAGGGAATGTGGAGTAAGTGGATTAGGCTGGTTTGGTTTGTGGAGGTTTGGGGCTAAGTGATATCTATCCCCTTCCCAAAGCTATAATTGTACAGCATTATGAAATAATCTGAAGTGCCCATCTCAAAATATTTCTCTGCACAGGAAGCTGCCATAATTGTGACACCAACTATGTTAATTTGTAGGGTTGAACGAAGGCAGAAATGGTGAGTCTTTCTTAGCGACAGAAAAGGATAGACACCTGTAATTCGGCAGCCGTACAGCTCCAGTCGAAGGGTGATTCCACTATGCCAAACCTGGGGACGGATCCGCACAAACCGAGTCAGCACTGGAGCATGAATTTTGTTCAGAACCACTTCAGAAGCATCAGTGTTTGCCTGAAATACCTGAGGAAGAGACATGTGTAAAGCTGAACAAAATAGAAAGTAACATATAGGAAATATAATCGATGTATTATGTAATAATACAGAATAGTGGAATAATTACTTTTCCATTTGAATTCTTTGCCTTGGCTAAGAATAATTTTCAACTCTGAACCACCTTTAGAAAAAGCATTTTCCCCCTTGTGCAATTGGCAATACTAAACTGGATGGATGAAACTCCATTCAGTCCTACTGTATCGCAACAGCAACTTAAAAATACAATTCCAGACAAATCAATTAAATAAGAACTACTTCTGGTTTTGAACAGACAAATCTGAAGCACCTTGGCTTAATTCCCAGAAGTGCAAGATGTTCAAAACCCTCCTAAAATCTAGATTGCATTTGCCTAAAATAGAGCATGCAAAACAAAAATAACTTGAACTACAGATTTTACCCATTCATATTTGAGTTTCAATATTTACAAAGTGGGCGTAAGCAGTAATGATTATTGTCTCCAGTAAATTTTGGCAATGCAGATTCAAATCAACAAATTAATAAGTGAAGACTGTGCTTGGTGTACAATGCTGTGGTTTCTCCCATGGAATTATAATCCGTCCAAGAAAAGATGCCAGTCACTTCTCTTTTATGTCCATGTGCAGACAAATTAAAACATTTCAATAAGAATAAGACTTGTCGCAACGTATGTTGAAGAATTATTTGAACGAACTCCTGTTTTACCAGATGGTCATAATCCTTAATTACCATATGGACCATTTCTTTCCTTTTTCTTCTACTTTTTAATAGCTTGGGAAAGTAGCAGCAATTTTTGCTTTATTCTTTGTTAAACACAAAGACAAAAAAAAATTATACAAGAAATTGTCCCCATATTTTTTTTATTACTTCAATGCTGTTCCATTTCAAAAAAAGTCCAGCAATTTACAATTAACAGCATACCATTAAAACACAGAAAATTGATGGCATAACCATAAAAGCAAGAAGGCCCAGACGGGTCATTCATTTGGAGAGCAGCATTTCTAAAGAGCTGTCTACCAAGCCACGTTCAGGAAGGGGCACTTCCAGTTTCAGGCAGGTTGTTCCAGAGGGGAGAGGAGAGAATATCACTGAGGGGGCTCAAACACAAGCCCCTTCTACATTCTGGAACCCCTAAACAGGTCCTAACAGATCTCACCAGACAACAAGATACTGTAGCTTTTATTGCTGGTGCTGCTGGTGGTACTTGTCTGTCTGTCTGTCTGTCTGTCTGTCTGTCTGTCTGTCTGTCTGTCTGTCTGTCTGTCTGTCTGTCTGTCTGTCTGTCTATTGGGTTTTATATGTAATATGGTCTCTGCATTTCAAACAATCAACTTTTCACATAATGTTCTCTAATTGGATTTTTTTTTTTGGATACATGAATCACTAAATTTTGTATGTACCTTAACATACATCCCTTTGATGTGGCTTAAGGAGACTGC